>NC_064627.1:691412720-691716113 GCF_023864275.1 Schistocerca cancellata | reverse complement strand
TCTCGTACAGATTCCCGTATGGAGGACATAGTGATAGACATCCCTGGGGTTGTGAAGAAGCTGAATGGGTTGAAAATAAATAAATCGCCAGGTCCTGATGGGATTCCAATTCGGTTTTACAGAGAGTACTCTACTGCATTGACTCCTTACTTAGCTTGCATTTATCGCGAATCTCTTGCCCAACGTAAAGTCCCGAGCGACTGGATAAAAGCGCAGGTGACGCCTGTATATAAGAAGGGTAGAAGGACGGATCCTCAAAATTACAGACCAATATCCTTAACATCGGTTTGTTGCAGGATTCTTGAACATATGCTCAGTTCGAATATAATGAATTTCCTTGAGACAGAGAAGTTCGTTGTCCATGCAGCAGAACGGCTTTAGAAAACATCGCTCCTGCAAAACGCAACTCGCCCTTTTTTCACATGATATCTTGCGAACCATGGATGAAGGGTGTCAGACGGATGCCATATTCCTTGGCTTCCGGAAAGCGTTTGACTCGGTGCCCCACTGCAGACTCCTAACTAAGGTATGAGCATGTGGGCTTGGTTCCCAAGTACGTGAGTGGCTCGAAGACTTCTTAAGTAATAGAACCCAGTACGTTGTCCTCGATGGTGAGTGTTCATCGGAGGTGAGGGTATCATCTGGAGTGCCCCAGGGAAGTGTTGTAGGTCCACTGTTGTTCTCTATCTACATAAATGATCTTTTCGATAGGGTGGATAGCAATGTGCGGCTATTTGCTGATGATGCTGTGGTGTACGGGAAGGTGTCGTCGTTGAGTGACTGTAGGAGGATACAAGACGACTTGGACAGGAATGGCAGCTAACTCTAAATATAGATAAATGTAAATTAATGCAGATGAATAGGAAAAAGAGTCCTGTAATGTTTGAATACTCCATTAGTAATGTAGCGCTAAACACAGTCACGTCGATTAAATATTTGCGCGTAACATTGCAGAGCGATATGAAGTGGGACAAGCATGTAACGGCAGTTGTGGGGAAGGCGGATAGTCGTCTTCGTTTCATTGTAGAATTTTGGGAAGATGTGGTTCATCTGTAAAGGAGACCACTTATAAAACACTAATACAACCTATTCTTGAGTACTGCTCGAGCGCTTGGGATCCCTATCACGTCGGATTGAGGGACAACATAGAAGTAATTCAGAGGCGAGCTGCTATATTTGTTACTGGTAGGTTTGATCATCACGCGAGTGTTACGGAAATGCTTCAGGAACTCGGGTGAGAGTCTCTAGAGGAAAGGAGGCGTTCTTTTCGTGAATCGCTTCTGGGGAAATTTAGAGAACCAGCATTTGAGGCTGACTGCAGTACAATTTTACTGCCGCCAACTTACATTTCGCGGAAAGACCACAAAGATAAGATAAGAGAGATTAGGGCTTGTACAGAGGCATATAGGCAGTCATTTGTCCCTCGTTCTGTTTGGGAGTGGAAGAGGGAGACAAGATGCTAGTTGTGGTACGATGTACCCTCCGCCACGCACCGTATGATGGATTGCGGAGTATGTATGTAGATGTAAATGTAGATGTAGAAGCAGTGGTTCAGGTGTGACGTATAATGTCAAATACCTTCGAAAACAAGGGAAGAAGTTCGTTTGGCAAGTGCCAAACACAGACTTGATACATGAAGAACAGGTAGCCCTAATTCTAACTGCACCAGATGTTCTAAAATGGGGATTTAGGTTTGGTTTGGATGAACTTGAGGGTATTATGCTGAACTAATTTTGGGGCTGTATGTGTAGTACTTCATCCTGGTAACTTTAATTATTTTTATAATTTTATGATGGATCACACTGTTTCATTTATGTGCCTCACTATGTTTTCTCTTTTATAAACTTACTAAAGCACTTAAGATAAATTTAGGCCAGTGTATTTATCTCTGTGTAGTCAAAGTTGAAATATTGACCACAGATGGAACTGTAGTTGACAGTTGTGGCGGAGATTGAGACTGATCAATGTAACCCTGAACCCGTGGTAACTTTGACCACCAACAATTTTTCCCATAACTACCTCCGTATTTTATGAAATGTGTTGTACTGATTACTGCGTAATACTTTCATACATGCCCCCAAATTGAGAAACTTAAACTTCACATCAGTTAAAAATAGTCATGATAATCACATTTGAATCTGAAAATTGGTCAAAAATTACCCAGTTTACGGACAAGTTTTCTACACTCCATATTCACTGATTTGACTGGAAGTCCAGTGAAGAAAACTGCGCGCTGTTGAGCAGATATACGTCTTTCTGCAAAAGGTCAGGTCTTCTACTGTTTACTAGCCATTTTATGTCCTTAAGAGAAATGAGATTATTCATTAAATATCCGTGGGTTACAAGAGAAGCGTAAATAAACTTTTCTGGACTGTATCATTTCATACTTCCCACGGTCTTAGGAAACTAAAGAAAGACAAATATGTCATTTTATAGCTATTGTCGATTTTTACGGCATTACATACGCTCCCTATTGTAAAACCTATGTTACAAATCAATATAAATGATAGTGTTTGCATTCATCCGATATCGTATGCGGTAATGTAGCTTTCTGACCACTTGGAGCGCTGCTGTCACATAGCATTAGATTAGATTAGATTCAGTTTTCGTTGCATAAACCCAAAAGTGAGATGATTCTCATGGTATGGAACATGTCAGAAAGTATAACATAAATAACATAAAACAGCTGAATATAATATTTACTACCCCGATCGTGTACCAGGAGATTGTCAAAATAGGTGAATACTTTACAGTAAATTGGAACTGCTAACATTTACGGAATTAATACGCCATAAGAATGAGGCATCGTTATGCCACTTTTTATAAATTTTATCATACGCAAAATACCTAATCTTGATTGTTGTACCCAAGTGCTGTCAAAACTGAAATCTCGCCGCGCGGCCTGACCGGTACTTGAGTCCTAATGACGGCTTATACCGCAGCCGGCTCCACTGCCTGTGGGCCTGCGGACGTCAATAGCCGCTCAGGGCTCCCCAGCCCGTCGCAGGTTCTTTTGCCCCGTGCACTCCCTGGGATGGATATACCATATTTATTGTTCTGTGCCGCTATCCCTGCTAACTGGGAAACACTCTGCTAAGGATTTCGCAGTTGCTGTTCGACATTCGTTCTAGCTGGTGATATTCTGCTTCTGTGGTGTCGTTTAGCTATCTGATGTTTCATCAAGATATTTAAAGTGCTGTCACTTTTGAGTTCCACAGACCAATGGCACATCGGCATCTTTGCACTGACGAAGATATACTGGAGATACTGACAAGGAGTGACAGTGACGGTGAGTGTGGCATCTTCAATGAATGTACTGACGATGAAGATTCATCAGAAGAATCTCGTAGTAATACACCTCCACATACTTCACCTAGTAGAGCTCGCCAGGACAGTTCTTCAGATTATGAAAGGGAAGACGAATCGATCAGTAAAAGGACACGCCATAGTGTGAATGAGAAATTTGATTGGCAAGAATGTGATTTCAGTACAGCACCTCATGCATTTGATGACTCATCTTTAGGACATAATTGCCAACTAGCGCCTGATTCAAGCGTTCTATCCTTTTTCATGCTATTTCTGTCAGAAGATTTGTTAAAATTTATAGCACTTGAAACAAACCAATTTTTACTTTCACCAGGGCAAATACGTCGGAATCAGTTCGTTCTTGACTATCCACCTGAAAAGATACAGGTTTTTTGAGGAAATGTGTAGCTTCATTGGTGTTTGGCTTCTCATGTCTCGTGTTAAAAAGTTGAGAATAAAGGAATATTGGTCCAGAGATGTATTTCTGGGTACTCCACTTTTTGGCGAAGTTATGTCCCTTGACCGTTTTATGTTACTTTTGAGAATATTGCATTTTAGTGACAACTCGGACAATCGTGGAGATGACAGTTTGTTTAAAATTAGGAAAATAATTGGTACAGTTCGTGTGGTGTTCCGCAGTGCATTTAATCCATACAGAAAACTCTGTGCCGATGAAATGCTATTATTGTTCAAAGGTCGCTTATCTTTTAAACAATATATTCCTTCGAACCAAAGTAGATTTGATATCAAAACATTCGTGTTGTGCGACTGTAAAACTGGATATGTCTTGGATTTCATAGTATACACAGGCACAACAACAGAAATTGAAGTCCATAATTTGGGGAAATCTGGTGATATTGTGGCAATACTAATGAATCCATACATTAAACGTGGACACACCCTGTATGTCGACCATTGGTATTCAAGTCCAGCCTTGTTCCTCTGGCTTCACAACCAGAGAACAGCAGCATGCGGTACTGTACGTAGGAACAGGCACAACTTTCCGAAGCTACAAAAAAAAAAAAAAAAAAACTGAAACGAGGAGAAGTTGAGTTTATGTCAACTGACGCAAGGTGGTGCGACAAGAGAGAAGTGTTCATGCTGACTACCTACAACACTACAGAAATGCGTGACATGGGAAAGACAAACAGGACGACTGGCGAAAAAGTAATGAAGCCGCAATGTGTTGTTGATTACAGTGCCAATATGGGAGCAGTAGACCACTCCGATATGCTATTAAGCTCTGCTGTATCTGTGCGTAAATCTGCTAAATGGTACAAAAAGTTTTTTTTTTTTCATGTTGTGGACCTCTGTGTTTTGAATGCTCACACTCTTCACAGACAGCTGACAGGGAGCAAAATATCATTAGCAGATTTTCATTTATGTCTGGTATGAGAACTTGTGGAAAGAAGAGATAGGAAAGGAAGACACTCTGATGACGAGAATTCTCTTCGCTTTACTGGGAGGCACTTTCCACATGTCATTCCAAGTGGCCAGTCCAAGAAACGCAGACTATGGCTTAGATGTGCAGTCTGCTCGAAACAGAATGTGCATCGAGAAACGAAATATGAACGTATAACATGCAATGTACTTTTATGCGTTGACCCATGTTTTGAAACATACCACACAAAGAAGAACTTTTAGCCAAGTTTCTACAGTTGGAAGATGAAATGAAGCCCTTACTCCTGAAAAAATTACTTAAAAATTAAAAAAATAAAAACAATTACAAAAATTAAAAAAATATTTTTAACTTCGCCATTGTCAGTCCAAAGCCTAGATGAGAAAGAAGGATGGGAAATATAACGGTGTAAAAAAAAAAAAAAAAAAAAAAAAACCGAATTATCTGAGTTTGAAGAGCCTGTCCAGATGAATTACTTTGCTGAGAAACACCTTATGTACAAACGTGTGAAAGATCAGTCTGTGCTGACAAACACATACTGGATGCTTCCTTCACATGTTCATACAGAAGGTGCAAAAATAAAATCTTAGTACAAATTTATGGATTCTTCCACAACTTCTTGGTAGAAGTTAAACCTTAAACTTAGTGCAAATATCATTAATTAAACAAAAAATTCTAGCATTATTATTACTACAAAAATGGTTCAAATGGCTCTGAGCACTATGGGACTTAACTGCTGAGGTCATCAGTTCCCTAGAACATAGAACTTCTTAAACCTAACCAACCTAAGGACATCACAAACATCCATGCCCGTGGCAGGATTCGAACCTGCGACCGTAGCGGCCACGCGGTTCCATACTATAGCGCCTAGAACCGCTCGACCACCCTGGCCGGCTATTACTACAAAATTGTAGCCTGGGTTGCGGTAAAAGATATTTATTTAAGCGGTGACTAGTTTCGAGCAAAGCCCATTTTCAAACACCATATAAAACAAAGACTCTGACAACCACATGATAGCTGTTAATTAAACCATAAAAGATGGATAGCGATCGATATCCTAAGGTTTTATTAATAGCTATAACGTGTTTGTCACATTCCTTTTTGACATGGTTGTTTGAAAATGGGCTTCGCCTGAAACTAGTCGCCACTTAAATAAATATCTTTTACCGCAACAAAGGCTACAATTTTCTAGTAACATTCAGTAACGGATTGCTGTCCTATTTTTCCAGGACACTGGATTTAAGAAAAAATTCTAGGCCTACACTTGGAAAGGGCGTCTCAGCACGCGTTGATCCGTTGCACACACTCTCTCGTTTCTGAGGCACAAAAGGTCATTAGGAATTGAAGGTGACATTTAATTAGGTAGTGTAGAAACTTGAGTATTTCCTTACCTAATTCTTAAACAAAAGTTATATATCATTGTTTATTTCTACTGTACAATAACAATTGCGTCCTATATAAAAAGATCGAGCGAGGTGGCGCAGTGTGCTAACACTGGACTCGCATTCGGGAGGACGACGGTTAAATCCCGTCTCCAGCCATCCTGATTTAGGTTTTCCGTGATTTCCCTAAATCGTTTCAGGCAAATGCCGGGATGGTTCCTTTGAAAGGGCACGGCCGATTTCCTTCCCAATCCTTCCCTAACCCGAGCTTGCGCTCCGTCTCTAATGACCTTGTTGTCGACGGGACGTTAAACACTAACCACCACCACCTATATAAAAAGAATTCAGAAATGTTGAATTTTTTTATTTTGAAGTTTCCTTGGGGATAATTTATTAGGTTAATGCTCTCAAAACATAGTGATTAGCTTCAGAACTGTGTCTCGGCATCCAGACGCTTCCCTCGAAGGTTGTTTGCGGGCGAATTATTGCGCTAGTACAGAAGAATGTCAATGTTTGATCGTTACGGATTCTACAGCGTTTACATCGTAAGTTGCGTACAAAAATCTGACAATTAAGTATCAGTATGCCAAATACTACACAGATTTATACTGAGACCTTATGACAATTCTCAAGAACTAATTGCAAATGAAAGAAAGCCTTTGATGATGAGTTACATATTAGCAGTGTAAGCAGTTTCAGTGTACATTAGGTCTGTTGAGCAATTCATCTCCAGATTCAAAGCTATGGGATACGTATCCAGATATCCTGCATTTATGTGTAAGGTCAGCGATCACACTAACTGTGAGACTGTCATGACCACCAGAAATACTCAGGCCAAGCACACATAATAGTCGGCGGAAGTGGCTGCCAGTGCAGGTACACAGATTAGGCGGCCCCAAGGGCAGGTTTGACATGGCCAGCCGCACACGCAGGTGCAGCACTCAAAGGGCTAAGATATTCATCTACAGCTTGTGTTGTTAGTGTATTCTTAAATGCTATCCATTTGATTCTCTAGCAAGTAGCCAAAGTGAAAAAGTTTCCAAATAAGTGAAAAGTTTATATAGCACAGGTTGAGGTCTTCATTTATTTTTTGTTTCGTCGTGTAAGCATTGAATTAGTATCCGAATTTTAGGCCTAAAATTTCTAAGAAATTTAATATATTAATTGAATAGTCTAGGAAGTTATTCTTGTTTAACTTAAGCAAAAATTTGTTTGTCATGAATGAGAAATGTATGGCTTGACATAGGATTGTTAGCTACAGGGTGTGCCGTTAGGGTTGCTGCAGTTTCTATCATGTGGGTGACTGTAATGGCGTGGGAACTGGGAAGTAAACAAGGCTCATTGGTTGTGCAGGATCTGCTTTAGAGATAGGAAGATAGTGGAACAGGAGGCAGGAGGAGAAGATTGCTGCCCTTCAGGTGGAACTAGATAAAGCAAAACAAGATCTGGAAAGGTTAGGGGGGGGGGGGGGGAGAAGGGAAAAGACAGTTGGGAAGTGACAACAGGTTATTGAAGAAATAGGAATAGCGCTTTCTCAGACAGTGTTGTTGTGAATGGGGAAAACAGGTTTGATCTGTTGTCACAGTTGGAAACTGACAAGCCGCAACTAGACGTAGAAGTAGTATTTGAAAAGTAGGAAGTCAGAAAAAGTTGTGAAGAAGAAGAAAGCTTTGTTGTTAGGTAGTTCATATGGTAGAAGTATTGGCCAACTGTTGCAGGATGAACTAGGGTCGGGTTACCAGAGCACAAGTCTTTTTTTTTTTTAAACCTCGTGTAAGTCTGGGTTAGGTGGTAGAGGATGTAGGTTCACTTTGCAAAGACTTCACAAATGAAGACAACATGATAATAATGAGTGGGGCAGGCAACAGCATAGACAGAGACCCTAATTATTCAATTGAGGGTGACCGGGTAAAGACAGTTTCAGCAATGGGATGTACTGGAGTTGGGCTTGTATCTGTTCTGAGACGCCATGACCATTTAAACTGTTCTGTTAGGAGAGTTAATTTAGAGGTGGAACAGCTGCTTGGATCAGGTATGGAGTCTCTTATTGGTGTGGTTCCTTTTGACCCTATCAGCAGGTGGGACTATACTAGGCATGGCCTTCACCTCAACAGGAAAGGGAAGGGTAATCTGGCTGGCTAACAGCAAACAACTTATGGAGGGGGGGGGTGCTATCACAAGTGGTAAATCCCAGTGGTTACAAGTGGCAGAACAGCAGTTTTTTTAGGGGAGGGAGGGCAGAAATAAAAGATGTTCAGAGACAAGCAAAAATGAACAGTAGCGTCGCGACTGTTTGTGTTAGACAGTAGTGTTACAAGTATTGCATCAAAGAGGTTGGAATATGGGGAGATGGCGTTCCCAATGTTGACAATAGGCTTGGGTTGAAGCCAGGAGGCGTGGCAGTCCACCATGTTGTGAGTATCGATACATGAATTGTATTGTTTTGTATTGTACTCTAACATCAAGTTCATTTTTGGCTTGTGATATACTATTGCATAATTTTTGTCGCTAGTTTTACCAGCACACGTTTATGTTGAACACATTATTCAACTGTTTTTCTCGTGATGTACGGTCCTTACTGTCTAAATTTTCAGACCTTTTTTTACATATACTATTATATACAACACTATGATATTAAATACTCACACTGTTCAAATGATCATCTCATCTTTCATAAATTCCTCAGTTGAATAGTAGCATTTTTCAACCAGGAGAACATACAGTTTTCACTTCAGTGAATCTCCATGGTCAGTACATCTCTAACCTTGACTTTATAATGGACTTTCATTCTATTGGTACAGTTTTGGGCAATGTGTTGGAAGCATGAAATTTTTTGTGTCTAGTGTTGTACATATATGCTTGAAATGGTTTTCTTCTGTTACCTCAGAATTAGTGTGTACAAAAGCGATAATCTCAAATGTGTAGAATACAGGGATAGGTAATATTTTTAGGTTCTTGAAGAGTGGGTGACAGGATGTACATGGAGGGGTTGCACACATTTTTGTAACAATTCTTTTTTAGAAGTAATAGCATTCGTGACATGACTTGAATTCTCCCAAAAAATTAAAACATACTTAATTACAAACTCAGAGTAGCTGTGGTACACCACCTTCCTGCTGTTTATGTACGTTTTATAAGATAGCATGTTCACTGTAAAAGCAGGGTGCTTAATTTAGTATCTAAATAATCGATATGTGCTTGCCAGCTTAGATTTTTATGCAAGTTTAGTCCAAAAAATTTGATGGGCTGAGCTTCTTTAATAACTTGATTATTATATGTGATACTGATGTCCGTGATTTCGATTGTTTGGTTTTAAATTGAGCAAACAGTGTCTTTGAAATATTAAGTTGAGGAACATTTCGTTGAAACCTTGTATTTAGGTTGTTCAGTGTGTTTATTACACCATCCACCACCTGGAAACACAGCTGGTTGGGCTCTAGTATTGAGAGGTAAATCATTTATGTAAAGGAGAAATAAGGTTGGCCATAAGTTTGACTCTTGAGGAATTCCTTGTGAAATTGTATCCCACTGAGATGCATAATTTATTGTTTTAGATATAGGACCATAATTATTTGTATCCTCCTTGATCTTTTTCGTGTAGTAGTTTAACCTCTGCATACTTAAGTACACCAGGAAAATTGGCTTGCTCGAATGACTAATTGGTTATTAAAGACAGAGGGTGTGCAATTTTATTATAGACAAATTGAATTACTTTAGTGGGTATTTCATCCCACCCTGTAGAGTTTTCGTTTATCAAGAACAAAATAGCATGTTTTACACCTTCAGCGGAGACTTAACTAAATGCCACTTTATGAAAAACAGTATTCTAGTGTTTTGTAAAATCTTTATTTCACCTAATTAAAGAGAACAAACTTGAAAAATGTTGACCAATATATTGGTAAATGTGGCGTGTAGGTTTTGGCAGTTTTTACAAGACACATAGATGTTGGTATCATCATGATGAATTATGTGAAATGAAGGAGGTCAGTTAGGATCAAGACGTAAATAGCAAATGAGATTCCACTTTCTTAAGAAACATTTACTGTTCGTTTCACTCACAATAATTTAAGCAGTGCTGTTAGGTTCCTGCCTTACTACAACATCGAAAATCATCATATATTCTTAGAAAACTGTGAAGCATTTGTGACCACCAAGACTGCAGATATGATTAATTGTTTTCATTTTCCATCATTCACTGCAATCGGTCTTTTTGCTTTAGACAATAATGTTCAGTGCTGTCTTGTGACAGCGAGAGCGAGAGCACCAGCAGCAGCACAGTACTGTTTGTATAAAGCGTTTATTTTGCATTTTGTTTACGACCTTCCACTAAGGAAGGGATTCTATTTGTGTTTATCTGCTCTGCATAGTAACTAACAGTTCTTGATAAAACTTTACGTAGTTTTCGTGTTAGATTTCTTAGTGTTTTCTTGATCGTTTAGAACAGAAAGCGCCCTAAAACCGTCATTTGTTTGTTTCGCGGCCGTTAGCCACTAGTCACTTGAATCAGCAGTTGTCTTGTGACAGCGAGAGCGAGAGCACCAGCAGCAGCACAGTACTGTTTGTATAAAGCGTTTATTTTGCATTTTGTTTACGACCTTCCACTAAGGAAGGGATTCTATTTGTGTTTATCTGCTCTGCATAGTAACTAACAGTTCTTGATAAAACTTTACGTAGTTTTCGTGTTAGATTTCTTAGTGTTTTCTTGATCGTTTAGAACAGAAAGCGCCCTAAAACCGTCTTTGTTTGTTTCGCGGCCGTTAGCCACTAGTCACTTGAATCAGCAGTTGTCTTGTGACAGCCAGAGCGAGAGCACCAGCAGCAGCGAGTACTGTTTGTATAAAGCGTTTTTGTACTTATTTGCTGCGCTTAGCTTTTAAATAGTTTTTCTGGGAAAACCTAGCGTAGTTTTCGCGTCTCGTATTTCAGTGAGTGTTTCTTGATTATCAGAGTAGCTCATCAGAAGATTATCTTGGGAATTTGTCACCGTATAGGGTAGGGTAAACATAGTCATGTGTAGGGACTGTGGTTGTTGTGAGCGGACGCAAGGAGAATTGGCCACTCTTCGGGGGCAGGTGGAGGCTTTGTCTGTTAGGCTCATCGAGCTCGAGGCGCAGGCGTCGGCTCGTAGTGGCGTTGGGGCAACTGTGGTGAGACCTATGCCTACTTCGGTGGCCTTGGAATCACATGGAACCCCTGATGTCGCTGCGTCTTCCGGCAGTGAGCATCTTACCGGTCAGCCATCACTCCAGGGTGAATGGCGGACAGTGGTGGGCTCTCGCGTGCCTGGCCGAAAGGCGAAGGTGGGATCTGGCCGCATGGCAGCTGCCTTACCCCTTTCCAACAGGTACGGGGAGCTTCCTAGTGGTGATGACATCGTTTCCGAGCCACCACAGGATGCCTCGCCTGTTGGGCCAGTGGCCGATTCTCCGGCAAGGTCCCGACAGTCACAGAGGGCGGGCCTATTAGTTATAGGGAGCTCCAACGTTAGGCGGGTTATGGAGCCCCTCAGGAAAATAGCGGGTAGGTCGAGGAAGAATGCCAGTGTGCACTCGGTGTGCTTGCCGGGGGGTCTCGTCCGTAATGTGGAGGAGGCCCTTCCGGCAGCTATTGAACGCACTGGGTGTGACCGGCTGCAGATAGTAGCACATGTCGGAACGAATGACGCCTGCCGCTTGGGTTCTGAGGCCATCCTTGGTTCCTTCCGGCGGCTGGCTGATTTGGTGAAGACAACCAGCATCGCACGCGGAGTGCAAGCTGAGCTAAATATCTGCAGCATAGTGCCCAGAGTCGATCGCGGTCCTCTGGTTTGGAGCCGTGTGGAGGGTCTAAACCAGAGGCTCAGACGACTCTGCGACTATAATGGTTGCAAATTCATCGACCTCCGTTATTGGGTGGAGAACTGTAGGGCCCCCCTAGACAGGTCAGGCGTGCACTACACACCGGAAGCAGCTACTAGGGTAGCAGAGTACGTGTGGCGTGCACACGGCGGTTTTTTAGGTTAGAGGGACCCCCCCTTGGGCGAAACGATAAAATACCTGACGGCTTACCAGAGAGGACATTATCATCGTTGATAAAGAACGTCCGTCCTCAGAGACCAAAAACAGGAAAAGTTAACGTAATATTGGTAAACTGCAGGAGTATCCAGGGCAAGGTTCCCGAATTAGTATCTCTTATTGAAGGAAATAGTGCGCATATAGTATTAGGAATGGAAAGTTGGTTAAAACCGGAAGTGAACAGTAACGAAATCCTAGACACAGAATGGAATATATACCGCAAGGATAGGATAAACGCCAATGGTGGAGGAGTATTTATAGCAGTAAAGAATTCTATAATATCCAGTGAAGTTATTAGCGAATGCGAATGTGAAATAATCTGGGTTAAGCTAAGTATCAAAGGTGGGTCAGATATGATAGTCGGATGCTTCTATAGACCACCTGCATCAGCAACCGTAGTAGTTGAGCGCCTCAGAGAGAACCTGCAGAACGTCGTGAAGAAGTTTCGTGATCATACTATTGTAATAGGGGGAGACTTCAATCTACCAGGTATAGAATGGGATAGTCACACAATCAGAACTGGAGCCAGGGACAGAGACTCTTGTGACATTACCCTGACTGCCTTGTCCGAGAATTACTTCGAGCAGATAGTTAGAGAACCAACTCGTGAAGCTAACGTTTTAGACCTCATAGCAACAAATAGACCGGAACTTTTCGACTCTGTGAATGTAGAAGAGGGTATCAGTGATCATAAGTCAGTGGTTGCATCAATGACTACAAGTGTAATAAGAAATGCCAAGAAAGGAAGGAAAATATATTTGCTTAACAAGAGTGATAGGGCACAAATCGCAGAATATCTGAGTGACCACCATCAAACGTTCATTTCTGAGGAAGAGGATGTGGAACAAAAATGGAAAAAATTCAGAAACATCGTCCAGTACGCCTTAGATAAGTTCGTACCGACTAAGGTCCAAAGCGAGGGGAAAGATCCACCGTGGTATAACAATCATGTACGAAAGGTACTACGGAAACAAAGAAAGCTTCATCATAGGTTTAAGAGTAGTCGAATCATAGCTGATAAGGAAAAGCTGAACGAAGCGAAAAAGAGCGTAAAGAGAGCAATGAGAGAAGCATTCAACGAATTCGAACATAAAACATTGGCAAACAATCTAAACAAGAACCCTAAAAAGTTTTGGTCATATGTAAAATCGGTAAGCGGATCTAAATCCCCTATTCAGTCACTCGTTGACCACGATGGCACCGAAACAGAGGACGACCGAAGAAAGGCAGAAATACTGAATTCAGTGTTCCGAAACTGTTTCACTGCGGAAAATCGTAACACGGTCCCTGACTTCAGCCGTCGCACGGACGCCAAAATGGAAAATATTGAAATAAACGATATCGGAATTGAAAAACAACTGCTATCACTTAGTAGCGGAAAAGCATCCGGACCAGACGAGATACCCTTAAGATTCTACAGTGATTATGCTAAAGAACTTGCCCCCTTTCTATCAGCAATTTATCGTAGATCGCTGGAAGAACGTAAAGTACCTAGCGACTGGAAGAAAGCGCAGGTCGTTCCCATTTTCAAGAAGGGTCATAAATCAGATGCGAATAATTATAGGCCTATTTCGCTTACGTCAATCTGTTGTAGAATAATGGAACATGTTTTGTGTTCTCGTATTATGACGTTCTTAGATAATACAAATCTCCTTCATCATAACCAACATGGATTCCGCAAACAGAGATCATGTGAAACTCAGCTCGCCCTATTTGCCCAAGAAATTCACAGTGCCGTAGACACTGGCGAGCAGATTGATGCCGTATTCCTGGACTTCAGGAAGGCATTTGATACGGTTCCGCACTTACGTTTAATGAAAAAAATACGAGCTTACGGAATATCGGACCAGGTTTGTGATTGGATTCAGGATTTCCTAGAAGAAAGAACTCAACATGTCATTCTTAACGGTTCAAAATCTGCAGATGTAGAGGTAATTTCGGGAGTACCGCAAGGAAGCGTGATAGGACCTTTATTGTTTACAATATACATAAATGACTTAGTTGACAACATCGGTAGCTCCGTGAGGCTATTTGCAGATGACACGGTTGTCTACAAGAAAGTAGCAACATCAGAAGACTCGTACGTACTCCAGGAAGACCTGCAGAGGATTAATGCATGGTGCGACAGCTGGCAGCTTTCCCTAAACGTAGATAAATGTAATATAATGCGCATACATAGGGGCAGAAATCCATTCCAGTACGATTATGCCATAGGTGGTAAATCATTGGAAGCGGTAACGACCGTAAAATACTTAGGAGTTACTATCCGGAGCGATCTGAAGTGGAATGATCACATAAAACAAATAGTGGGAAAAGCAGGCGCCAGGTTGAGATTCATAGGAAGAATTCTAAGAAAATGTGACTCATCGACGAAAGAAGTAGCTTACAAAACGCTTGTTCGTCCGATTCTTGAGTATTGCTCATCAGTATGGGACCCTTACCAGGTTGGATTAATAGAAGAGATAGACATGATCCAGCGAAAAGCAGCGCGATTCGTCATGGGGACATTTAGTCAGCGCGAGAGCGTTACGGAGATGCTGAACAAGCTCCAGTGGCGGACACTTCAAGAAAGGCGTTACGCAATACGGAGAGGTTTATTATCGAAATTACGAGAGAGCACATTCCGGGAAGAGATGGGCAACATATTACTACCGCCCACATATATCTCGCGTAATGATCACAACGAAAAGATCCGAGAAATTAGAGCAAATACGGAGACTTACAAGCAGTCGTTCTTCCCACGCACAATTCGTGAATGGAACAGGGAAGGGGGGATCAGATAGTGGTACAATAAGTACCCTCCGCCACACACCGTAAGGTGGCTCGCGGAGTATAGATGTAGATGTAGATGTAGAAAAGCAGAGTCTTGCAGCCTGCAGAATGACTCACAGAAACAGCCCATAGCTGATGTGACTGTGGAACATTGCATAGTCTACAGTTAATAGGTAAGTACTGGTGTGGTATAGAGCTCGTGAGAGTTTGGAACACATATGTTTAGTGTGCTGTTGCTAGGTTAACTTGGTTGCAATGAAAAAGCCCAGAAGCTTAAATGCTGCTGTGTCACCCAGTGCTCCAGTATCACTTAGGCTGCGTATCATCCTCTGTGTTTTGTCTTCATTAATTTTTATCTTGTTCATGGTAAACCAAGCCTCACTGAATAAGACTTCTGCTTGCTGAACAGCTTGAAGTACATTCTCCCCTTCTGAGAAAAAAAGATTTGTGTCTGCAAACTACAAAGTGGGCCCATTTTATCACATGTCATTAACGAAAATTAAGAACAACAGGGGCCTTATTACGGATCCCTATGGCATACCACGTTTAAACTTTATTTCACCTGGTTATACTCTCTGTGCACTGATACAATCTGTTGTCTGTTATTTAGGTAGGATTCAAGAGTCTGTATTACAGCTGCCCCAATACCCCATGATTTCAGTGATTTTAGTTTTCTGCGTGGGGCCTTGTGGGGGATACAATCAAATGCATTACTAAGGTCACAGAGCACCAGTGTTATAGACTCCTTGTCTTCAAAACCCTGACTTATTTTCGTAACTAAGTCAAGCACTGCTGTTGCAGTTGGCATGCCATTCCAAAAGCCGCGTTGTGTATAACGAAAGAGGCTATTTCCTTTAAAATAACGTAATAGCTGATCTTTCATTGTGGACTCCATCATCTTAGCTAGCACTGTTATCGTAAATGTAGGCCTGTAGCTTAACACTTCATATAGATTACCTTTGTAAACTGGTACTGTGCACGCTACTTTCAGGAACTGTTGAAATTCCCAGCATGGGACAGTGGTTGAGCAATTTTGTAGACTAATACGGGGCCTGTGGTAAATATCAGGGCTCCCTCAGCGTTTTTAGTCTTTTACTAGTTTCATTATGTCTTTTGGATACACCCTCTTCCACACTAACATGCTGCATTTATTTGCAAATTTCACAGCAACTGCAGGATCTGTTCCAAAGTCAGGCATTTCATCTATTGTGCTTTCTACCATGTTGATAAAATATTCATTAAATTCATCTGGACTGCAAGAATTAGAACAAGAGTTGGGCTTTTACCTGTGCTCATTAATCTGATCCCGTGCTGCTTTCTAAGGATTGTGAGCTTTCTCAATAAATCTGACATTGCTTTATTTTCTCTACTTCCTTTCTGTACATCCTTTTGGTCTGTAGATAACTGCATTATAGTATGTTCTTGATACAATATTTTCAGTGGCTTTGACTATCATTTAATAGTTGTACAATGCAGTTTATTTTAGCTTATCTACAGGTGTACAAGCTCTTTTTATTTGATGGTTTTCTGCATGTATCTTGATTTGGCAGTTATGTATCTCTTGGGTTTAAGTGGAATGTTTCATCAGATTTGGCTGTAAGACTTTGGAACATGGAACTGAATGTATAATTTGGTGCCAGTTCTTCACATATTTGATGCTAATCTGTAGAAGACACTGCAGATTTGAAACCATCTAAATTTTTCTACATAAACGCCCTACTTCTGAAGACATAATTTGAATTCCAGCTGGGAATTTGTTGAGTGCTTACTGAGTTTGTCCATAACTCCATGATTACTGCACTCTGATCTGCAAGCATAGTGTCAACCACACTTACTTAGTAGTTCCAACTATTTAGGTTTGTAACAGCAGTATCGAGTCAGACACCTTCTTTCCACTCACTAGTGCACATATATTCAGATATGTAATCTGTAAAAAGAACTTACGAGAGAAGTTGGGGTATGCACTCTAATGATGATTTTATTTACAATATAAAAATATCCAGTGTTTTGTCATCAAATATTTATTTATTTTTCATGACAAAGTAATAATACAACAATTCTCACAAAATTTTTGACATTTAAAGTCGTATTAATACATAATTCTAGTTTCTTAATGGCAAACAAAGAAAGTACAAAAAAAGCAACTGGCAATTTCGCTGCACATAAACAGATCAACCAGATTGGAAAAGGAAATTATTAGAACTTTGTGAAACCTTAAATCTTAAAATTATTTTAAGAAGAAAATTAGAAAGCAGAGGAACTGGAGATCCACAATCACATACATTCACTTCCCAGTTACAAGGAAATCATGATTGTTCAGTCTAGAAAAGGGCCCAAAATACACACAGTGCACTACCTAACAAAAATCAAGCTTAAATTAAAACTTTCAAAATTTATCAAGAGAAAGAGCCCACTGTATCCAAAGTCTGACACTAAAAAAAAAATTAAACAAACCACGACAGAAGATGTCAATAAGAAAAATCACAATATTGTCAAGAACTTTAATACAAAAACAGCCCTTCCATGTTATTTTACAATCAAGCCTGTATAGCCAGGAATTGGATTTAAAACATTGTTACTCTACAAAGAAAGCGACCAAAGACATTTGGTGTCTTAAATACAAGACAATTTACGATTTCACAATTTCTCTTTTTTGTACCAAAACATTATCGCTCCCACGGAGCAACTCATTGATTTACCTTTGGCTTTGTGTATATATAGCTTACATGTATAAAAAACGAACAAAGAAAAAATAATATCATCCATTATAATTGCCCTCCACTGTGCACTGACGTCATACGGAGGTGCACAGGGTCTGAGCTTATTTCCCTTTTTGAGGGTTGATAAACCTGACGGTATGGGCATAGCCTTTATTTTCGGCCATCGGAGTTATCCTGTATGGTTATCAATTTATATGGGCATGTCAGCTTCTTTTAACACATACATACTTGCATAAGTTTTCTCTCCTAACAAAGTACTTGCTGGAACCTCATAATACCATCGTTGTCAGTCAGTATCTGTACATTGTTTACCTTGCGAAGCATGTGTGCGCAATGCAACATTTGTTATCGTCTCAGCTTGTGCTCATGTTTAGTACAAGGCCCGAGTGTTCGAGGCGTACGTTTACAGTAGCTTTCACTGGACAAATTTGTGAAGCTCGTGTTCAGCGGCGTGACCATTTGTGGAATCATCGATGCGGTGTCAACTGGTTTCCATATCAGTGGCCCAAAAAATTTATTTCATCTCATCACTCTCACTTATTCAGTGGGGACTCCAGCCGTACATCCGACATCCATTGATTCGATTCCAATTATTTGAGTGCATATATTACTCTCATTTGGTTATACATTCCTCATATAACATTCATTCAATAACATATTCTGTTTTCCTTTATGCCATAAATTGAAATACATTTCTTATCAGTTTACAATGACTTCTTGTTGTAGCACGTTTATCAATTCCAATACTCGCTATAATAGATACTACATGCTGCTCAGATAACTACGCTTGGCCTCACCCCTCTGGCATTCTTCAGGAAGGATCTACAAATTACAGAATTGAAATTTCGCAGAAAAGCATTTATGTGTTCAGTTACAGCTCGTTAATAGACTTAACTGTGATCCTCTGAGCAAAATAGTTTGTTGTTTACAAACACAACTCAATTCTGACGATACCAATCGTATCAAATACTTATTCAGTGTTTCAAAGTGCAGCTCAATATTTACTTGTTATGTTCATTGTATAAAGGATAACCATTTTGTACACTGAGGAATAAAGAGTTGTATCAACAATAAGACATGTTATGTACAATGAGCATAAAACAGTGTTTACAAATAACAAATGTGCATGAAAAATTTTCAATATAAACGTGTTTGATGCTTTCATGTGTAGTCGACGCTCACAGTAGTTAGGTTTGACCACTTGATTATTTGGTAGTGCTCAACCTTAGCTCAGAATCGTGATATGTGACATATTGCAACTGTTTTCTTCTTACCATACTTTCACACTATCACATTCATACTATCATTAACTTATAACTATCTTGCGGTGAGGTCCTTTCTTTATATTTATATGGTAGCTAATACTCTACAAGAATTTATCTTTCTTCATCGTTTTCTGGAATAAAAAAAAAGCTTAATGCTAACTTAAAACTAAATCTTCATAGATAAGTGAACAGTCGCTCGATGGCTACTAATACCTTTTTCATATATTCAACCTTGTATTCATTCACTTCAGTGTGCAGTCGTCGTATCACGAAACTTATTTAATGTCATGTGTGCGTCTCTGCTTACCTTATAAATCGGAAAGATAAAGTGTGTAATAGGCGTGGTGCGGCCTCTTATTCAGTTTGCCACTTTTTACTCTCGTCCATCAAATAGAATTAGTGTGTGCGCTTTCCATACTTAAATTTGTAAATATTCTACATATATAGAAATATAATGTATATAGTAACATAGCTTAAGTAGACATCTCGTAGTTTAGCGACCCTTCCCTGTGTATATAATTCCTTAACTTATCTTTGAATGTGTGTTTTGTGTAGATCACGCTCGTCCAAACTGTGCCCCTGGTGCGCTAGCGCCCGCGATCGCCCGCGGCCAGCGCCGCGGGCGAATTCGTATGCTGTCACAGTGGCCGAGCCGCGTCGCTTAGCTGGCCGTGCAGACCGCCCGCCGAGCCTCGCCATGGCGCTGTACGCAAATATTGCAATAGATAAAAATTTATTTGCGACCACACATTGCTGTCCTTTTTAGCGGAACTGGGGGAAAACGCATCTAAAACCAATCTTTTTTGTTAGATTTTTATTTGGGTTTCAATGAATGAAACAATTAATTGTTAAAGTGATAAAAGTGTTTTAAAAACAGGATTGTACAAAATTAATTGTATGTTCTATTTTGGCGTGGTACGAGCAGGAAACAGGTGGGCAAAGTTTGCGCGCAAGCTACAAATGATCGCTGAGAATTGGGAAAGCAGGGAAACCCTTTGCTACTGGGAATCTCATCAAGGATTGCCTGGTCGACTCGGTGGCTCGTATTTGTCCACCAGACCTCACGGAAAAATTTGAAAAAATAGCGCTTTCGCCTCCAACTGTTGCTCACAGAGTCGAAGATATGGTCTCAGATATGGAGCAGCAGTTAATGGAGAGAGCGGCAAACTTCATTTCACTTTCTATCGCTCTTGACGAGTCCGCGGATGTTGCGGACATATTTCAGCTCGTCATATTCATTCGAGGTGTCGACGACAATCTGCGTGTCACCGAAGAATTTATCGATCTTATACCATTAGAAGACACAACCATAGGTTTGGATATTTTTCTAGCCATGGAAATCGTGTTAGAGTCAATGGGTTTAAAATGGGAACGCCTGACCAGCGTAACAACGAATGGAGCCCCTGCGCTACGAGGGATACGCACTCATAAAAGTAGAATTAAAAATAATGTAAGTATATTTCATCAAAATATTGGGAGTTTAAAGAATAAAATAGATGAGCTTCTGGTTTGTTTAGAAGGTTTAGAAGCTGAGGATGAAATAGATATACTATGCCTGTCTGAGCATCACATTGTTACTGATATGGATAAGGTAAATGTAAGTGGATATAAGCTCTCTGCACATGTAATGAGAGAAAATATGGAGAAAGGAGGAGTTGCCATATATGTCAAAAGTTATCATTGTGCAAAAAGTATAGAAACAAAAAAGTTTTGTGTAGAGAAACATATAGAAGCATGTGCCTGTGAGCTTAAATTAAATAAAGGCACATTTATAATTGTAACAGTATATAGGTCCCCAGCAGGAAATTTTCATCTATTTCTGAAAAATTTGGACTCCTTGTTGTGCTATCTGTCAGACAGGGGGAAGCAAATTATTATTTGTGGGGACTTCAATGTAGATTCTCTGAAAGAGGGTAATAGGAAAAATGACCTTGAAGTATTACTCGGTTCTTTCAATTTGACACCCGTTATTGATTTTCCTACTCGGGTGGTAAAGGATAGCAGCTCACTGATAGATAACTTCTTTATAGACCAAGATAAGTTTAACCAGATAAATGCTCAGCCTGTTGAGAATGGTCTTTCTGATCATGGTGCACAGCTAGTTACAATATATGACACAGCTCCATTCAGCAATACTAAACAGTCCTCTAAAGTAGTACGTTCAGTCAACGATTTAACAATTGCAAATTTCAGGGAAAGCCTACAGCAGTTAGACTGGGATGAGGTGTACCGTGAACCTGATGCCAATTTAAAATATAATTTATTTCATGACATTTTTGTAAATGCATTTGAAAACTGCTTCCCCAAGAAAATAGTTAAATATACTCGTAAGAAACCTTGTAACAAACCATGGCTTACTAAGGGTATAAAAATATCTTGTAACCGGAAAAGGGAAATGTATCTGACAGCAAGAAAGAGTAGTGACCCAGAAACTATCAAACATTATAAAAACTACTGTGTTATATTAAGAAAAGTTATTAAAAAATCCAGAAGTATGTGTATCATGTCTGAAATCAGCAACTCTGATAATAAAATTAAAACAATTTGGAATATTATTAAAAGAGAAACAGGTCAACCAAGAGCACAGGAAGACAGTATTACCATCAAATTGAATGAAAACTTTACGAACAAAAAGTCAGAAGTTGAAAATATTTTTAACAATCATTTTCTAAATATTGTGGATATAGTAGGATCCAGGTGTTCATTAGAAGATGCTAGGCTGTTAATGGAAGAGGCCATACCTATGCAATTTGATACAATTGAAATCTCACCCACTTCTCCCTCAGAAATTAGGAAAATAATAAACTTGCTTAAAAGCAAAAACTCACATGGAACTGACGGCATTTCCAGCAAAATACTAAAAGCTTGTTCTCAACAGATAAGTAAGATTCTCAGCCACCTGTGTAATAGCTCTCTGGAACAGGGCATTTTTCCTGATAGCCTGAAATATGCTATTGTTATACCTTTGCATAAAAAGGGGGATAGATCTGATGTCAACAATTACCGTCCAATCTCCCTTCTAACAGCTTTATCCAAAATTTTTGAGAAAGTAATGTATTCAAGAGTAGCTTCACATATCTGTAACAATGAAGTACTATCAAAATGTCAGTTTGGTTTCCAGAAAGGTTTTTCAACAGAAAATGCCATATATGCTTTCACCAATCAAATTTTAAATGATCTGAATAACCGAACACCACCCGTTGGGATTTTTTGTGATCTCTCAAAGGCTTTTGCTTGTGTAAATCATGAAATTCTGCTAGACAAGCTCAAGTATTGTGGCATGAGTGGGAAAGTGCACAAATGGTTTAATTCATACCTAACTGGAAGAGTGCAGAAAGTTGAAATAAGTAGCTCTCATAATATGCAAAGATCAGCACATTCCTCAAACTGGGGAACTATCAAGAATGGGGTTCCACAAGGGTCAGTCTTGGGTCCTTTGTTGTTCTTAATATATATTAATGACTTGCCATTCTATATTCATGAAGAGGCAAAGTTAGTTCTCTTTGCTGATGATACAAGTATAGTAATCACACCTGACAAACAAGAATTAACTGAGGAAATTGTCAATACTGTCTTTCAGAAAATTACTAAGTGGTTCCTTGTAAACGGACTCTCACTGAATTTTGATAAGACACAGTACATACAGTTCCGTACAGTGAATGGTATGACGCCATTAATAAATATAGACCTTAATCAGAAGCATATAGCTAAGGTAGAATATTCCAAATTTTTAGGTGTATCCATTGATGAGAGATTAAATTGGAAGAAACACATTGACGATCTGCTGAAACGTTTGAGTTCAGCTACTTATGCAATAAGGGTCATTGCAAATTTTGGTGATAAATGTCTTAGTAAATTAGCTTACTACGCCTATTTTCACTCGTTGCTTTCATATGGCATCATATTTTGGGGTAATTCATCACTGAGGAATAAAGTATTTATTGCACAAAAGCGTGTAATCAGAATAATAGCTGGAGTCCACCCAAGATCATCCTGCAGACATTTATTTAAGGATCTAGGGATATTCACAGTAGCTTCTCAGTATATATACTCTCTTATGAAATTTGTTATTAATAACCAAACCCAATTCAAAAGTAATAGCAGTGTGCATAACTACAATACTAGGAGAAAGGATGATCTTCACTATTCAAGATTAAATCTAACTTTGGCACAGAAAGGGGTGAATTATACTGGCACTAAAGTCTTTGGTCACTTACCAAATGGTATCAAAAGTCTGACAGATAACCAACAAGTATTTAAGAAGAAATTAAAAGAATTTCTGAATGACAACTCCTTCTACTCCATAGAGGAATTTTTAGATATAAATTAAAAAAAAGAAACAAAAAAATATTAATAAAAAATAAAAAAATAAAAATAAAAAAACACAAAAAATGAAAAAGTTGTTATATTAACTTAAGTATGTTGCTAAATTAACTTAATTATGTCATGTATTGGAAAATTTGACTCGTTCCACATCATTACGAAATATCGTATTCATGATCCATGGAACTAGTATTAATCTAATCTAATTTAATCTAATCTAATCTAATCTAGATTTCTGAGTTACGTCAGGTCAAAAATGGCTGAAGTCGGCCGTTCCTTATCCGCGACAGTCCATTGTCTGTTACACCAGGAGGCACTTTGTGCGAAGATTGTCAACATAAAAAATGTTATGGACACAGTTCTTCGAACGGTTAATTATCTTCGCTTGCATGGACTCGCACATCGCCAGTTTAAAGAATTTCTGGCTGATATCGAAGCGGAGTACCCAGACATCCCCTACCACATCGAAGTAAGATGGCTTAGCAGAGGAAAGGTGCTTCATCGGTGTTTCTCCTTGAGGAGCGAAATAAATACCTTTTTGGAAATGAAAGGACGTCCAGAAGAATTACTTTGTGATCCTAAGTGGATGGCGAATTTGGCTTTTTAGAGTGACCTTACTGGTCATTTAAATACTTTGAATATTTCACTCCAACGCGAAAATCACTATGTCGTTAATTTAGTGCAGACGATACAAGCATTTTAAAAACAAAAACTTATTTTGTGGGAAAAACAATTGCGTGAGAAGAATTGTGGACACTTTCCTGCACTAGACAGCATTAAAGAAGATGTGGATTTTTCAGATTATGTTGCAATCATTTGCGAATTACAAGAACTGTTTGAAAACAGATTTTTGGAGATAAAGTGAGCTTCAATCGGCCTTAGATATATTTGTTCGCCCGTTTTCCCTTCAGCGTAAGACGTCTCACAAGTGCTTCAATTAGAGCTGACTGACCTGCAGTGCCACATCCGCCTGAAGGACCGCTTTCTCATGTATAAAACTTTGGATGACTTTTACAGCTGTCTTCCATGAGAGAAATATCCTCTTTTGCACAAGCACGCGGCGTAAGTTTTCTCAATGTTTGGTTCCACGTATATCTGTGAGCGCTTTTTCTCTCTTTTAAAGCGTGCTAAAACTAAGAACCGTTCATTACTTGGCGATAAAAATTTGACTAATTCTTTGAGGTTATCAGTTTCAGGGAATATTGTACCAAACACTGACAAAACCGTTTCCTCGAAAAAGAAAAAAAGTGTAAAATGTTAATTGTCTTCTTTACCAATGTTGACTGTAAGAATTAAAGAGCTTTATAACCTTAATTCTATTCTTTAATAAGTTTTCAAACTTGGTCGATTAAAATTATTACGTACAAAACAGCAAAATAAGGATCCGATTTCTAAACTCTGAAAAGGGATACAAAGAGATGTAGCCCGAAGTACAACAAAAAAATTTACTTGTAACTGCTAACAGTAAGAATGAGACTCTATATCCCTTACAAAAAGTTATTTCTAAAACAGAATATTTATGACTCTGGTTCATTTAAGAAATTGATATATTTTTCAGAAGACGCCTATTGTACATATGACGAGTGTGCATGTGCTGTACTAATAGAATGAACCTGTAGATCGGAAGACAACTAAGATCTTCTTCGATTCTTGTTTTGGATATTGTTGTCTAAAGCTTTGCGTAGTAATTCTGACACACGAACACTAGTTGTTACCTAAACGGTAAGTGGTTTGCTTGTTTTACCGCTCATCGGCCTCTTTTACAGAGGTGCACTTCCTCTGTTAATTTGTTTGCGTTGGATCTGACTGCGGGACAGTCCAGCGCAGAGCAGTGGTGTGCGATCTCATTCGTTCCGCAGCTCTCTCTCTCTCTCTCGCTCCTATGGCGACACTTGCGACACACGGTCGCCCGCCGGGCGCAATTCTTGGATGAGCCTGGTGTAGATAGTCATAGTTGTAGTATAGACTCTCCCACAATTTTTTATGTCCATGTTTATGCAATAGGCTTTACAAATGCTAGTGCAGGCTGTAGCTCATCGGTTTTCTTTGGTTTGGCGCTCCAACTCTCCGAGCTGTGCCTGTCTGACACGCATGCGCTTGTGTTTTGTTGACTTGCATAGTCCCCATTGCGCGTGCGCTGTGTGGAGGATGCTAAGTTCACCCAACCTGGATATGATGTGACGTCATTATGACGTATATACACTTTAGTCGATTAACACACGTATCGACTTTTACGAACGTTCGAGATTCTAAACTGTCGTCAGCTAGTGGTTTGTTTTGACACGTGCGATTCTGATATCAGCTCAGTGTTGCAGCGTATATGTATTTCGCCAAAATAAAAGTAAAAGAGCTGGATATTAATAGAATATTCCTAACCGTGGCCTTGAAAATACCACGGACAACACGTTTCGTAAGAAAGTGAAGTCTTCTTATGTCCCGACCAGATTAGATTGTGTGATTGTTGTATTGAACGCTTACGCCGAAAATAATATTTATTTATTATCAATATTTTAGTATGGTTTCATACAATTGGTCTTGTCAGTACATATTAGACTGTAGCAACATACTCTTGCTGACTTTCTTTTCTTAATTTATATAGCTGAAAGAGAACTCGTGCAAGTTTGTTAGCTAAGTAATTTATATGTCCATACCAAGATAGTCTTTTATCAACCATAATTCCAAGTAATTTTACACTCGGACCGCAGAGACAGGTATCTTAGTGTCCAGTAATGACTGGTGTGTAGAATGATTGAATTTCGAAGTTAAAAAGAAAAATATGAGGCAGTGTTGAAGAAAAATCGTCGACCGGAGATGAAATACGAGGGGAAGTGGGTTTCTTAACCTAACCAAAGGTTAGTGTCTTGACGCCTCTAAAGATTTTGGCTGCTGAGTGCGTCTTCTCACCGAGTACGAATAACCGACGCACTTCAGCTGGGTCAGAAGTACATCAATTTCTGCTTGAGATCCACAATAACCACGCAATTGCGCATCGTCATCGATGCTGAACTCTTTCAGCTTTTCTCTCATTAGTGTCTCGAATGCTGAACACATAATTAGAGATGAGCAAACGAAAAACAACGCACAGGACACAAACACAGTACAATACACGATTTAAACGCAAGGAACGCAAAACACATCTAAACGAATGGCGCAGAGCACAGCGCTACCCAGTCACAACCTCTCGAAAGTTCACAAAAGTCGATATACGGTATCTATCGATTTCGATGTAGCGTGTATACGTCATAATGACGTCACATCGTATCCAAGTCCGGTGAACTTAGCATCCTCCGCGCTGTGTCGCTCTGATACCACTTAACGACGCGGCCAGTTGTCTCTAGCATTGCACGCTACCGTGCGTTTCACAAGTTTTTTTATTTGTTTACAACTGGGCTATGCGCAAGGCGAAGCATTGTATTTAGAGTATCGTCGTCTTTAGACACATAAAAGTAAAATTCTTCCTTGTTACAACCACTCATCGTTTACACACCTGAAATATAAGAAAAATACAAACAAAAATTTTCCTTATCAACTAACAACGTAAATTATGGAACGAGATTTTCCAGCACCCTTAATCTAATATTATTATACATATATACAAGTTAGAGGGTATACAGTCCTTCTTCACTATATAAATGTTCTCAAGTCTTAGTGTGGGTGAAAACCCCTTGTCTTTACCCGTGTCCTTGTGTGCCAATCTGTATGCCCCTTGGTAGGGGAATTTAGTAATTATGTAACAACCAAAAACTAAGAAATAGTGGTTGCTGGTGATTTCAACGTAGATTTCCTTGAAGACTCTCCTAATAAGAACTTATTTGAGATAGTAACACTATCATTCAAATTAATTCCCACTATAAAGTTCCCCACTAGGGTAGCTCAAATGGCTCTGAGCACTATGGGACTCAACTGCTGAGGTCATAAGTCCCCTAGAACTTAGAACTACTTAAACCTAACTAACCTAAGGACATCACACACATCCATGCCCGAGGCAGGATTCGAACCTGCGACCGTAGCGGTCGTGCGGTCACTAGGGTAGCCAATTGCCTGCAAACAGCCATTGATAACATCTTTATAGAAAAGTCAAATGAACAAAATTATATTACAAAACCAATAGTCAATGGCCTCTCAGACCATAACATGCAGTTCCTTCTGTTAAATATTAATACAGAACAGGATATAAAAGCTGTTAAATCTGAGCTCAAGAGGGTAATCGATACGCCAAAAATTGATTATTTTAGGACATTCCTCAGAGACATTCACTGGAACGATGTTTACAGTGCTCATGGCATGAATGAAAAATATAACACTTTTGCTAATAAAGTAAACACTGTTTTCCCCAGAACAAACCAAGGTTAGAGCAAAGTCTACAAAGGAGCCATGGATTACTCAAGGAATGGGGGTATCTTGTAAAACAAAAAGAAAACTGTATCTGTCAATCCGAAACAGTTCTGATGTTGTTGCTATAGCACATTACAAGAAATACTGCAAAATATTAAAGATTGTAATACAGACATCAAAGCAAATATATTACAAGGAAAAGATAGTCATATCAGATAACAAAATAAAGACAATATGGGATATAGTGAAGGAGGAGACTGGTAGGACCAGACATGAAGAGGGACAAATAGCACTAAGAGTAAATGATACATTGGTGACAGATGTGTATAGTGTTGCAGAACTTTTTAACAAACATTTCATAATTGTTACTGAAAAGATGGGGTTGTCAGGTTCTGTAGATGCTGCTATGGAATACCTTAGACCAGACATTTCAAGTAACTTCCATAATATGTATTTGACCCTCACTACCCCAGCAGAAATAATTTCCATCATAAAATCTTTAAAATAAAAAACATCTAGTGGGTATGACGAAATATCAACAAAGTTAATTAAAGAATGTGATTCAGATACAAGTATATAAGCAAGTATCAGTCCCCTAAGTTCCACTCGCTGTTCTTGAGAGAAGCACATTGATTAACTTATATTTGTGTTGACATTTACTACTTCTGCTGCTATCTGTTCGTTGTTGTATGTGTTGACAAACATAACTATGGGATTTACCAATTGAACCTCAAAATCGTGAGTAACTTCAGCTTTTCATCTATCAGTACTTCCCCTGATGAGGCCTATTACAAATAATTGGTTATTGGCTATTTACAGTTGAAATGACATTGGCCCTTTCCTATATCAATTTGTACTTGGTACATTTTAAATGTATCCATACCAATTAAACAATCAACTTTTAATTTCTCTACTATCAAAAATTGCAACATACAGAAAACTGTCCTAATTGTACGGTAATACTTGCTACAATAATATTATATATATATTTTATGATTGTATTTTCAATGGCTTTGTGTTCATTTTACAGGGGAGGTGTGAGAAAGTCTCTCTCTCTCTCTCTCACACACACACACACACACACACACACACACACACACTTGCACCAATACTACAAAGCCAAACCTAAAAAAAAAAAAAAACTAAAGGCAACAGTGAAGCTATTGTGTCCATTTATGTAACAGTTGTATAATAATTAAAGTTAAATGTGTGGGCATGACATCTTTTCTCTTAGTGGAGAGATGTGTAGTGATACATCCCATACGTTGAATGGGAGATATCAAGTCCTTCAATACATACACTCCTGGAAATTGAAATAAGAACACCGTGAATTCATTGTCCCAGGAAGGGGAAACTTTATTGACACATTCCTGGGGTCAGATACATCACATGATCACACTGACAGAACCACAGGCACATAGACACAGGCAACAGAGAATGCACAATGTCGGCACTAGTACAGTGTATATCCACCTTTCGCAGCAATGCAGGCTGCTATTCTCCCATGGAGACGATCGTAGAGATGCTGGATGTAGTCCTGTGGAACGGCTTGCCATGCCATTTCCACCTGGCGCCTCAGTTGGACCAGCGTTCGTGCTGGACGTGCAGACCGCGTGAGACGACGCTTCATCCAGTCCCAAACATGCTCAATGGGGGACAGATCCGGAGATCTTGCTGGCCAGGGTAGTTGACTTACACCTTCTAGAGCACTTTGGGTGGCACGGGATACATGCGGACGTGCATTGTCCTGTTGGAACAGCAAGTTCCCTTGCCGGTCTAGGAATGGTAGAACGATGGGTTCGATGACGGTTTGGATGTACCGTGCACTATTCAGTGTCCCCTCGACGATCACCAGTGGTGTACGGCCAGTGTAGGAGATCGCTCCCCACACCATGATGCCGGGTGTTGGCCCTGTGTGCCTCGGTCGTATGCAGTCCTGATTGTGGCGCTCACCTGCACGGCGCCAAACACGCATACGACCATCATTGGCACCAAGGCAGAAGCGACTCTCATCGCTGAAGACGACACGTCTCCATTCGTCCCTCCATTCACGCCTGTCGCGACACCACTGGAGGCGGGCTGCACGATGTTGGGGCGTGAGCGGAAGACGGCCTAACGGTGTGCGGGACCGTAGCCCAGCTTCATGGAGACGGTTGTGAATGGTCCTCGGCGATACCCCAGGAGCAACAGTGTCCCTAATTTGCTGGGAAGTGGCGGTGCGGTCCCCTACGGCACTGCGTAGGATCCTACGGTCTTGGCGTGCATCCGTGCGTCGCTGCGGTCCGGTCCCAGGTCGACGGGCACGTGCACCTTCCGCCGACCACTGGCGACAACATCAATGTACTGTGGAGACCTCACGCCCCACGTGTTGAGCAATTCGGCGGTACGTCCACCCGGCCTCCCGCATGCCCACTATACGCCCTCGCTCAAAGTCCGTCAACTGCACATACGGTTCACGTCCACGCTGTCGCGGCATGCTACCAGTGATAAAGACTGCGATGGAGCTCCGTATGCCACGGCAAACTGGCTGACACTGACGGCGGCGGTGCACAAATGCTGCGCAGCTAGCGCCATTCGACGGCCAACACCGCAGTTCCTGGTGTGTCCGCTGTGCCGTGCGTGTGATCATTGCTTGTACAGCCCTCTCGCAGTGTCCGGAGCAAGTATGGTGGGTCTGACACACCGGTGTCAATGTGTTCTTTTTTCCATTTCCAGGAGTGTATATCAGAGAAAAGATGTTCATGACAGAGTAGTCAGTAAATGATGAGTGCCCCACTGTTGGGAGGTGTTTTAAATCATAGGTGTTGATACCAGAGCTAACGATTCAGTGACTGTATGGAAATGAGTAGCAATCAGACGACCCTACCTGCCGAGGTGGAGATAGGAGTTCCATGTAGTGGGTAGTCCCGAAGAAAGACCTGCGTTAAATCTAAGAATGCAAATTGTCAAAGATAATAAATGCATTGTTATTGTTAATTGTCAAGTTGAATATCAGATTTGTTATGTACTGTACGTAGTACAGAGAGGCAGTATACGAATTGGTAGCTGTCCTCATTTATCTTGTACTGATTTGTAATTTTGAAGATAATATAAGATAGCGAATTGAATCTCACTTCTTATTTATATGGTGACATGAATGAGAAAGAAAAGTTGATTTTCAGCAGTTTTTCTGAACCAAGTTGGAGGAAGAAGGCGCAGGGATACAGGGCACAGATTAGAAGGACCCTGATTAATAATCATTAATAACGACCAAATTTCATTAATAGCGACCGAATATTCAGTACGCAACATTCATTGCATATAAAATGAGTGTTCAGGTGGCAACTTATTTAAGCATTTAGTGCATGAGGTGAAGTATAACAAACCACCATGGAGCCCGAGCCAACTTGAAACCCTCCATTTCAGCATGCAGTGTATCACTTAATGTCTTCTGAAACATTACAAAGTGGTTGCCCTTAACAAAAAAGCTTCTATACACTAAAAGAATTTAAAATATGTAATAAAAATGATCTAATCTTCTAAAATTGCTGTATGATCTGACCACCATATTATTTGGAGTTTTCATAAAATGTTTAATGTCATAGTGTGATGTGTTATTTTCCTAAAGCACTTAATGATCAACACGAAGCAAGCATATCTCATTTACATTTGTTACAATGATTTGCTCAGCACTCACACTGTTCCTCATTTTTTCATTTTGCACAACACATTTATATTTAATGATTATTACATGTGTCTGGTATAAAACACATGCATTCCTTTACATGTTCAAAATGCATGACCTTTTTTTGCATCTATACAATTTATGTAAAAATCCAACAGGAATTGCATGAAAATGCATAAAGATGGATTACTAAATTAAACTTAACCCCTTTATAAAAATGGAGAAAACATCCTTGGTGGGATGATGTTTCCCATACACAGTAATATCTCAACATAAAGTATACAAGGACTGGAACAATAACAAAATGGAAACAACATGCAAAACGTTTTTGGGAGTTAGAAAAGAAATATCAAAATGAGAAAGGAAGATTAGGCTTTAACATACCATTGACAACACATTCATTAGAGATGGGGCAGAAGCTCAGATTGTTTTAGTAAGGACAGGAAAGAAAATTGGCCATGCCCTTTCAGAGAAGCCATCCTGACATTTGCCTGGAGCACTTTAGGGAAAAACCTAATTCTTGATGGTCGGAAGCAGGTTTAAACCGCCGTCCTCCCAAATGCGACTACAGTATGTTACAACTGCGCAATGTTGCTTTGAATCAAAATTAGATGAAATAAAAGACAATATAAAAACAATCAACTTCATGAAATCAATAAAACTTCCAAACGCACAACACTTGAAATTTTGTTAGCAGTCTGTCTTTCAAAACTAATTAATTTGGTGTACTTGCACCAAATTTTCTTTCTGTGAGCAAAGTCGTTCAGCATTCTTGCCATATGGCCCATTCTAGTCTCTAAATATCTTCTTGAAATGGCTTTTATCAGTAAAATTAAGTGATTGTCAAGTAGCAACTGATCTCTCATGTGAGCACTCAAATTAACAAATAAACGTATGTTTATACAAATAGTCATCACTTCACTGACCACAAATTCAATCGAGTTCTGTATACACGCACATATACCACCCTTCTTGTGCTACCAGACGCTGCACATGCACACTGCGCATTTGTGCTACTCATTGGTGAAAACACTTTTGGCTAATTCGAACCAAGGAGGTTACAGTACGTGGAGATGCTCTTACATCACAGGAGTGAAGCCACTCCAATTCACACTATACTGTATTGGGAGCATCAAAACATTGATGTCGAGTATATATTCATATTTAATTGTAGCGGTACTCTGTGCCCTGATTTTCAAGAAAAATGGTTAACTACATTGTCTAAGGATATAAAAACAGAAATGGAAAATCACCTGTTTCTTTCCACAAGTAAATACTGTAGTTCAATTAACACTTACAGCTTAAATATGGACTATTCATTTCTATGTTTACATTCACTCAGCAACTTTTGAGTTTTCATTTGTACTATGTATAGGTTCCCTAAGATCACCACAGTGAGAAGATTGTGGGCCAAGGCAGTGCGGCGCAAGGACTGAAAACCAACAGATCATGGCAAAATATGTTCTGATCATTTCTCAAAAGTGGATATTGACCAAACTCCATAGTCACGCATTCGGATAAGAGATGGTGCAGTACTGTGCATTTTCTCATCATTTCCTTCACACTTGCAGAATGTGAGTGGTATTAGATGTTTCTCAACTGATTTTAATATTTCAGAGTTTCATGTATTTGACAATATTTAGTGTTGGTAGATTTGTATGGCAGTGGCAGCAGATGTGGATACACTGTATTTTTCTACAAAAATACTTACATTTTAAGCTAATTGGGGGTGGGAGGCAATTTTGTTGCCAGGGAAGAAATCATTGTTTCAATATACAATTTTCTTTGTTCATATGAGATTATTGCATACTGTGCTACAGTTATGTGGGTGGATTCTAACTTTTCTTGAAGTCCTTGTACATAAATTTGGTTGTACTGTGTATGTAGATATATTTGCAAAACTGACAGAGTGTAAGTTTGAAAAGTAATTTACAAAGGATGTTGTGAATGGCTGGATTACATATTATCTTCTGAAGTGTTTGATTGTTTACCTTAAGAATATGATGTGATGCCTGTTCTATGGAAACGTTCTCTTGCAAACAACACAACTGAGCTGATGTAGACTTTAATCTAGTTTGTCTTTTTACTTAAACGTTCACTTCGTCTGATACAGGACTGAATCTGCCTGCTATTTCAAAATTCAAGTAGTATTTAATTATTGTTCTGAAAAACAATACAGACTATTTCCAGTCTGCCTGTTCGGTTGAATTAACAATACAGAACAGTTGTGTGTGTTGTATGGATGCTGTAGTATGTAAAATGGTTGTTTACAATAATTCTACACCTGTCAGCAGGACATACATGTACAAGCACCTGCCTTTTACTGTGGTTACAGTTCAAGAAAACACAGTTAACAAATATTGTCCCATGTATCCTTGCAGCTGTTCCATTCCTTAAGAAAAAAAAGAGTGCACAGTCTGAAAATTTTAATGGAAATGCCTGTTAAGGTCAAGTTTTACTCTGCTCAAAAGTAAATCTGTTCATTTCCTTCAACCAGGCAATTAACTGTTTTTGCCCATACTTTTCTGATATTTTCCCTCATTGGACCCTGTATTTAAACTGTACTAAGGAATTTTTTGAGCTCCTCTGATGTTTATGTTCTGCTAATATCCCTATGACTTACACGCTTCAATTACTGGTGTATTCAAAATATTTGTAGCTACAGCCTTTTGGTCCTGAGCACAGCTTCTTTAACATATGTTGCGTTCTAAGCAAGTATTATTATGTTGCAGGTTCCTAAGCAAAGATGTGTTTTGGAGAAACACACAACAGTAATGATGTCTGTGAGATGTAATGAAGAGGGCGGCCAGCCATCAGATTCCGAGAAGGTAAGGCATACATTGTGTGTTAAGCTACTTCGCAGTAGTTCCCAATCTTTTCGTCTCCTGTGAATTATTATTAGTATAGGTTGGAAATCACTGCCCCAGAAATTGGTAATAACTTCTGCTCATCTCACACTTGTGTGACATGCTGCTTGAGTAATTTTTAGGCATCTGTTTGTTTTCTAGTGTTGTCAAATGAAGTACCTCTGAACCCAGACCCAGCACCTCACGAGACTGTTGCTAGTATCAAGTGAACATTGAATGCCGTGTCTGAGGCCAAATACATAGTATTAGAAGATAAAACTAATTCAGCAGTCAATCCATTGTCTCAAGAATCGTATTATTGGTTTGGCAGACATTATCAAGGCATTGTGGAAGAAGAACTACTTAGAAGAAGACAGTATTTCTGTATATGGCGGTAGTATCTGTTCCCAAAAGAACAGTTACCGTGGATGACCATGCAGCTTTGCTAGAAATGAAATGATAATTAAATGGACGCCCTAGCTGCAAACAGGCATTTATGTACTTCATTGGGGACATGTTAAAAATGTGTGCCCCGACCGGGACTCAAACCCGGGATCTCCTGGTTAAAATATGGCTTCCCGGCCATTGACCTTCTTGTGCGAACGCACACACTATGCCTGAACTCATACGGGACTTTGTAGATTAATCTGCCACGAGTAATGAGTATGATGGGCAAACATCTATTAGGCGCACTACGAATCTAGTGGTGTGGACATGTTGGGAATGTGGATCTCACAGGGAGCGTGCAAGGGACAAGTCCCTGCAGACGCACTATCCTCTGTGCCCACGGTGGCTCAGATGGATAGAGCGTCTGCCATGTAAGCAGGAGATCCCAGGTTCGAGTCCCAGTCAGGGCACACATTTTCAACATGTCCCCAATGAAGTACATCAACGCCTGTTTGCAGCTAGGGTGTCCATTTAATTATCATTTCATACAGTATTTCTGTGCTTAAAGAGTGTCAGGCATAAAAGGACTTTTCTCACCAATGTGCCAAGGCCATTCCCAGAAAATTCTGGTTCAGCTTAAAGGTCTTTTACACTAATGCCAAAAGCATAGAATCATGTGACAATTATCTCTGACACTCGCTTGCCACATCCTTGAACAATAAGTGCTACCAAGGTGTGGATGGGGCTTCTGGATTCACAACTGGCGTCATTTAAGTTTGGAAAGTGAAAGCTGCCTCAGGTCATTCACATATTCCTCTCCTCTGCAGTCTTGTAATGTATATCAGTACGAAAGCACGTAGAGTTTGATGGCCATCAGTACTTTGGTCATGTTGATATGGGATGTGGTATTGATTGCCGCTAGCAAAAAAGTGATAGTGTTCATGCTTGTGGGCATAAATGGCAGCTAGAAACTCCCTGTTTGTTATTTTGCCATTTAGGGAAGCAACAATAAAATGAAATTAATGGGACAACTGCATAAAATAACGGGTTTAGAACAGGTGTAATATCCCCACAGAAAATACCCTCTACCACGCACCAATTAATCATTTTCAATCAAACCATCCACATTCATTCACTTTGGAAAAGTTATCTGATCTGATTTTCTCGTAATATATGCGGCGACAGCTCGACGACGCCACAGTATTTTCTAGTGCGTTTATTCTTTGAAATAACAGAGATGCATATATGCATTCTCCATGGTTGTTAGAGTGGTAACTAGGACAGCTTCTGGAGTATCTGTTGAGGGATTGACGTGTTTCTGAGAGATACATATTCTGCTTTTCTTCTTGCTAAAGCGAGCCAATTAACATTTGTGCCGCTAGCAATTTGTTTGAGGAGAAAGAGACTGTAAAAGGAAAATAATTAAGGCGTGGAATCACCGGAGATCTGGATATGTAATGGAGATGGATTTAATACACAATTTCCTCCATAAATAAGGTTTGTGACTTTTTTTGTTCTGGAGTGAATGAACGAATGAGTTTTTCTGAATCATTTGATCATCACATTGGCCCTGTAATTAGTGGGGAAGTTTCAGCTGTGTCGAAGAGATCCTGCAATCACTGAGTCTGTGTTAAATCGTCCAAAAAGGCTTCGTACACATCTGGAATTCGCAATCTTTCGTAAAAGGAACAAATTGTCCAAACGATTGATTCTCCCGACTGACTGCAGTGTTTAGCAGTAATAATTAATGTAAAGATCTCTTACAGCAAGCCAGCCACTGATTACCAAGACTAAGGACTCTACCAAAGATCCTATTTGGCTGATTTCACGTAATGAAATATTAAAAACTGTACACAGATAAAGGAGAGAAAGAGAGGGAGCGAATGAAAATAGAGATAATACTAATAATCCTCCATTAGCCTAATTTTTCGCCTGTCTTATCACAGATCAGCCAAGAACGGGGAGGGCCTTACTTTACTGTATAGATTTATGTGTGAAAGTGAAGGATCTTAAAGGCAACAGATACACGTCTATACAGGCAAGACATTACACAGAGATAGCGGCTAGCTGCATTCATCATCTATTCTTAGATAAAGAGACTGCAACTTATTATCCAAACATTTAAAAAAGGTTAAACAGGGTGGGCTAACTATGGTAGTCTTGAAAGAACTGTGAAAGACACCCGAAAACAGGGAACTGACATGCACTGATCCTATGTAATGGTGCACTGATAATGGCTAAGCACTAGAAGAAATCTAGATCTGCCAAATAATACCCACAAAAAAAGGATGACTGAGTGCTGTGCTCTGTCATTTGTAAATCATATCACATTCGCCGAGTGCACCCATGTTGGTAATGGAAAGTAACCTGATAAGCTAAATATATAACAATACAAAACACTTTACAACCCTCCCCCCCCCCAAAAAAATAAATAAATAAATAAATACTCGACTTACGAAACAATGCTATTTATGGACTCAAACGAAAAACTCTATGATTTTCTCAGGCTTCTAGCCAAGTCAAGTCATCAAATGGTTTCGTGCTTCAAGGAGATGTGCTCCCACAATAATCTTCACCAGACCATGGGAGAGAGAGACTGAAACAGTGTCTGTTAATGATCTAACACATTGGGTTTTGTTACTGGGTGGTCAGCCACAAAACTGTGGCCATTCATTTGATCCATGGTCTGAATAAAATAAAATCTGGTGCATACATTACAGTAGAGCTGGTATATTACATGACTGCTTTCATATTTGACTCTAAATGTGACTGAACTGGAAAAGGATGTGTTTGGCATGTCCATAATATGTCTAGCACCTGGGTCTTCCACAGTCCTATGATCGGTTTCGTGAGGGATTGGGAGTAGATGTGGTATAAGGATAGATCACTGTATAGTGTAGATTAGCTGAACAACAGAGGACCTGTTTGGGAGAGATGGGAAGTATTGCGACTAGAATTTTCCTCATATCAGAGCAGAATGATATGTATTGTAAGCCCTAGTGATGGCTGTGCTGAAGTTGTTCCAATCTTGGAAGGTACCGGGTAATGCAGGAGAGAATGATATGTATTGTAAGCCCTAGTGATGGCTGTGCTGAAGTTGTTCCAATCTTGGAAGATACCGGGTAATGCAGGAGAGGATACTTTCTTGGCTCTGGGTCCCCATAACAGACAGTCCCAATAAAGCTGGATCCAACAAGGACTTTAGGATGCTACTATTTCTTCAACTGCCTGCACTCCCCGATGAAAAGAAGCATTACTCAATATCACTTTGGACTGGATATACTTTACCACACCCTCTGAGCATCATCAAATTTCCTCCTATTAATACATCTGAACAGGAATTTATTTAATATGTCAGCAGACCATACCTACATAAAGATGCTCTAAGACAAAATCAAAACATTTGTAGTGTCTTCTCCTTTTATACCAGTTGGCATTTGAAAAAGAAACATCATTAACTAACCCTTCGTGTACAACCAATTAAGTGGATGTCATTTTTCATTAAATCTCAGTACACATTTAAGGATTTAATAACAAGCATTTCTCCTTTTCTGAAATTAAAACATTGTGCTGTTTAAACAGATAACTTTATTAACAAAAGGTAATAATGTACATGAAAAAACTACAATAAAAATCAAGTCTTTGTGAAAATTCGTTCTATTGCTGGCAATCAGTCTGTCGAGTACTGTCACTGACTTCATACACTCCAGTTCATCGAAGTGTGAATTTATCCCGAACACCCTCTGCAGCCACAGTGAATACATTCCACAATGCGACCCTGCAAACAGAAATGCATCAAAAAATAATATCAATCTGCATCACTCAGTGGGGTAAATAGTGTACACTATAGACAGACAACACAGAAGACTCAAAGCAATATGGTGCAATATCATATGAATTTGACTACACAAAATAATTATTTTCCTTAATCATCATCATCATCATCATCATCATCATCATCATCATCATCATAGACTGATTATGCCTTTCAGCGTTGTCTGGAGCATAGCCCCCCTTATACAGTTCCTCCATGATCCCCTATTCAGTGCTAACATTGGTGCCTCTTCTGATGTTAAACCTATTACTTCAAAATCATTCTTAACCGAATCGAGGTACCTTCTCCTCGGTCTGCCCCGGCTCCTCCTACCCTCTACTGCTGAATCCATGAGTCTCTTGGGTAACCTTGCTTCTCCCATGAGTGTAACATGACCCCACCATCTAAGCCTGTTCGCCCTGACTGCTACATCTATAGAGTTCATTCCCAGTTTTTCTTTGATTTCCTCATTGTGGACACCCTCCTGCCATTGTTCCCATCTACTAGTACCTGCAATCATCCTAGCTACTTTCATATCCGTAACCTCAACCTTGTTGATAAGGTAACCTGAATCCACCCAGCTTTCGCTCCCAATACAACAAAGTTGGTCGAAAGATTGAACGGTGCACAGATAACTTAGTCTTGGTACTGACTTCCTTCTTGCAGAAAAGAGTAGATCGTAGCTGAGCGCTCACTGCATTAGCTTTGCTACACCTCGCTTCCAGTTCTTTCGCTATGTTGCCATCCTGTGAGAATATGCATCCTAAGTACTTGAAACGGTCCACCTGTTCTAACTTTGTTCCTCCTATTTGGCACTCAATCCGTTTATATTTCTTTCCCACTGACATTACTTTCGTTTTGGAGATGCTAATCTTCATACCATAGTCCTTACATTTCTGATCTAGCTCTGAAATATTACTTTGCAAACTTTCAATCGAATCTACCATCAAAACTAAGTCATCCGCATATGCTAGACTGCTTATTTTGTGTTCACACATCTTAATCTCACCCAGCCAGTCTATTGTTTTCAACATATGATCCATAAATAATATGAACAGCAGTGGAGACAGGTTGCAGCCTTGTCTTACCCCTGAAACTACTCTGAACCATGAACTCAATTTACCGTCAACTCTAACTGCTGCCTGACTATCCATGTAAAGACCTTTAATTGCTTGCAAAAGTTTGCCTCCCATTCCATAATCTTGTAGAACAGACAATATCTTCCTCCTAGGAACCTGGTCATATGCCTTTTCTAGATCTATAAAGCATAGATACAATTCCCTATTCCACTCATAGCACTTCTCCATTATCTGCCGTAAGCTAAAGATCTGGTCCTGACAACCTCTAAGAGGCCTAAACCCACACTGATTTTCATCCAATTGGTCCTCAACTAATACTCGCACTTTCCTTTCAACAATACCTGAGAAGATTTTACCCACAACGCTGATTAAAGAGATACCTCTGTAGTTGTTACAATCTTTTCTGTTTCCATGTTTAAAGACTGGTGTGATTACTGCTTTTGTCCAGTCTGATGGAACCTGTCCCGACTCCCAGGCCATTTCAGTTATCCTGTGTAGCCATTTAAGACCTGACATTCCACTGTATTTGATGAGTTCCGACTTAATTTCATCCACCCCAGCTGCTTTATTGCACTGCAATCTATTGACCATTTTTTCCACTTCCTCAAATGTGATCCTATTTCCATCATCATTCCTATCCCATTCTACCTCGAAATCTGAAACATTACTGATCGCATTTTCACCTACATTGAGCAACTCTTCAAAATATTCCCTCCATCTTCCCAAGGCATCCACAGGATTCACCAGCAGTTTTCCTGACCTGTCCAAAATACTTGTCATTTCCTTCTTACCTCCCTTTCGAAGACTGCTAATTACACTCCAGAATGGTTTTCCAGCAGCTTGACCCATAGTCTCCAACCTGTTTCCAAAGTCTTCCCACGATTTCTTCTTGGATGCTGCAATTATCTGTTTGGCTTTGTTTCTTTCTTCAACATAACTTTCTCTGTCTACCCGGATTCTGGTATGTAGCCATTTTTGATACGCCTTCTTTTTCCTTTTACAGGCTGCCTTGACCGTATCATTCCACCAAGCTGTTTGCTTCTTCCTACTTTTACACACTACTGTTCCAAGACATTCTTTAGCCACTTCTAGTACTGTGTCCCTGTACCTTGTCCATTCCTTTTCCAATGACTGTAATTGGCTACATTCAACTAACTGGTACCTTTCTGAGATCGCTGTTATGTACTTGTGCCTGATTTCCTTATCCTGAAGTTTCTCCACTCTTATCCTCCTACATATGGACCTGACCTTCTGCACTTTCGGCCTCACAATCCCAATTTCACTGCAGATTAAATAATGATCAGTGTCATCAAAGAATCCCCTGAATACACGTGTGTCCCTCACAGCCTTCCTGAATTCCTGATCTGTTATTATATAGTCAATGACAGATCTGGTTCCCCTGCCTTCCCAAGTATACCAGTAATGTTCTTATGTTTAAAAAAGGAGTTTGTGATTACTAAGCCCATACTGGCACAGAAATCCAAGAGTTGTTTCCCGTTCCTGTTCGCCTCCATATCCTCTCCAAATTTACCCATAACCTTTTCATACCCTTCTGTTCGATTTCCAATCCTGGCGTTAAAATCACCCATGAGCAGAACACTGTCCTTGTCCTTTACTCTAACAACTACATCACTGAGTGCCTCATAAAAACTATCCATCTTATCTTGATCTGTCCCTTCACAATGCGAATATACCGACACAATCCTAATTTTCTTGCTAGACACTGTCAAATCTATCCACGTTAGTCGTTCGTTTACATACCTTATTGCAACTACGCTGGGTTCCATTTCTTTCCTGATGTAAAGCCCTACACCCCATTGTGCTATTCCTGCTTTGACTCCTGACAGGTAGACCTTGTATTCTCCCACTTTTCCTTACTAAAGTAATCAAATTAATTTGAGTAATGCATTACCCCCCTGCAAAAATAAAAGAAGAGGCAAGTCCACATTGACCAATTTAAGTCACTGGATGGTTGGTTGCAGAGTTAAGGGATTAAACAGTAATGTTGTCAGCCCTTGGTAAAGAGAGAGATCTGGAGTTATTGATGTCAGCCAGGAATTTTGAGTTATGAAAGTGTATAGCAGGGTTAAAACAAGACATTGAAAGCAATGTTGATGCCACAGCTAAAAAATAATTCAGGGAGGTAAAAGTATATGAAATGGTCCAGAATGCTGATCAGAGAGCTAACAAATACCTCCCTAGCGCTCATTTGTGCCACGTGAAACCTTGTGTGTAACTGACCCCTTCGAAGACGAAGGGCTACAACAGTTACGGAGTAAAAAATGCCTTCTAGAGGGGAGGATTCGCAACAGTAATAGGAAAAATGCTAAAAATGAAATGAACATCAAGTCAGTAGGTGGGTGGGTGAATGTCCTGAGATTCAACATTTGACAGGGGCCATCCCTCAACAGCAGCCGCACTCCCCTGATCTATTACAGTCAAGGTGTTAAAGATGGGGACAGCACCTACTGTCTTTGAGAAAGTATAAAAATCTGCTCCACTGTTGTTTCGTCTTCAGCCAGCAGGCAGGTTACCAAGACCTTAAGGTCTTGTCTTTATCAGAATACTGCTCCTAAAATGTAAAATAGGCTGCAGCACAAAAATGGGCTACAAGCAGCTAAACGCAACTAAAACAGAGTAAAAGAGAGATGACCAAGGCAGCTGGCAGAGTCGATGGTGACCCAGACCCCGCATGCAGCAGGACACGCTGTGGCGGTGCAGTTCCTTTCGTCCATTACCTGCACCTACTTGTGAACTCATTGCAGCAGATCACCAGTAAGAAAGCTGAGCAGAAACCTACCGTACGGCAACACGCATCAGGCTGCGTAAAACTTAACTATTCCAAAAATCAGGAAAAGGTCTGAATTTCGAATGAAAGGTAGAAATACTGGCAACTTAAGTATATTCTGAATCTTGATAATGTACATGTTCCCTGCCAAGCCCGTGCTAATCTTAACACAGTCCTGCACAAACCCTTTCATTCAGGTAAGTAAGTTTATGGTAACGTATTTCCCGAAATCTGAGCAGCTACTAAGCATGGATTGTTCATAAATGAAAACGCTTGCCATACTATTACGTTTATCAGTGTCTAATGCACTCAAGTTTTTAGTCACCCATCTGCTCAATACACCACATGGAATTACTGTCTTTTCTCATACACAAAATTACTTAAAAAACCTGTACTTTCTGAAAAACACACGGAATAAATATACCTTCAGTTTAAAACACTTTTGGAACATGTAGCACAACTAAAACCGGCAAATTGTAACTTCCTGCAGAGCTTATACTACACAAGACCGTGCCATTGAAGGGCTGGGCTCCTACTACTTTAGACTGCTGTAAGAATTCTATATATCCAAGAGAAAAGATGCACGAAGAATACTCTGTTCTGATTTGTCAGTTTTCTTTAAGCCAATAGAAAAACATTATTCTCCTGCGTTAGTACGCACTTTTCATGACTAACCAATTACCAAATAACATACTTTTGAACTGTACTTTTTCCACCGAAATAAATACTTCCATTCCGATACTTTGTTTATAATTTACGTTAATAACTATTTTCATTTGCACTCAAATTAGCTTTCCTTTTACCATAAACTTACTTAACGTATTGTGATACAAAATTCCCCATCGTCTGCATTCACAATGTTAAAACTTTCTCAGCCTAGATCGTACAGTGTTTATTAGTAGAACAGTGATACACACATTTACTTTACACCACATTCACGCATCATTCACGTTACTAAAAGCATATACGAAACTGTACAAATATAAATAAACAAAAAAAGCCTTCAATAAATAAACAACAATTCACAAACACATTCTCTTGACCTGTTTCTGGAATGTCTCTGAGCACTACTGGACTCTGATGGATGAAAATTAGAACTACATACTCAACCATATGTCACTGTGCACACGAGTCATTCTCCTGATACACAGGCTCTCGACACGAGTAACATGTGATGCCACGCCTCAACCCCAATGATCCTGCCCCTGCTCCAAAAGTAGTTTAAAATGTTATAGCTAAGAACGAAAACCACATTCTCAGCGAAACAAGGAAACCCATTCAACTGCCTGTACATTGTCTGCAGATATTAGAGATGAGGAATCCAGAAGATCATGGTTAGCAGGGAGAACTATAAGAAGGAAGCACCACCATGATGTACACTACCATCTGTAAGGCTTCACAACCAAAACATGGGGGTGACTCATTAAACAAGATTAAATTATGGATTGGTCTGACAACAGATGCGGAGACAACATGGGTTTTCTTCAAGGAGGAGCACTTTGAAGCAGTAGCCTCCCTGGTAGTGTGCAGTTTATCAGAGGGGGTAGTAGTCCAATGCATGATGTTCCACCTCTGACTGAGAAGAGGTCTTATTTGCACCCTCAAATCTGCACCTGAGATGATTAGTAAGTAATGTCCTTAGTGATATATGAATGTGTAAGTGGCACAGGGAATTTTTCCGGACAGGTTAAAATATGCAATTTTCCCTACTGTCAACTTTTCCAAAATATTTAAAAACAAAGTACTCAAGAGAAGTCTCATACTTAAGTGGAAACAATTTACTTAGCATGTCACAGTTTGGATTCTAGAAGAGTTGCTCGAAAGAATCCTTTTTATACAACCACTCATCAAACGGCACAATTCACAAATAATAAAATATCATTAGCTAGTATTTTCGTGATGTTCCCAAGGTATTTCATTGTGTACATCTGTTACTCTCTTTGAAAAACTTAAGTTTTATGGAATTGATGGCTTCAGCACAGCTGGTTTGCATCATACTTCAACGGAATAAAAAAGTTGTGCTGAATAATTCAATGTTGGAAGTGTAAAAATGTTTATTGTTGCAACAGTGCATATGGAGTACATGAAATTATTTTATTTACAGTTTAACAGCACAAGTGGTTCTGGCATACCAGGTATCAATCCATGCTGAAACACCCATTTAGTATGTTGTGTAGCCTCCATGGGCAGCCACTACTGTGGCATCCAGTCAATTGTATAGATGGTACATACTGTCCTGGGATATGTTATGCCACATCTGCTCGACCTACTCACATAGTTCTGCAGGCTGTTTGTTGAGGAGGCACACTAGTCACTTCTCGTCCCATTGTATCCCACATATGCTCAAACTGGGGACAAGTCCAGAGATCGTGCTGACCAGGGAAGTTGCTGCGTATCTCGCAAAGCACGTCTAGTCTCGCACGCAGTGTGCGGGTGAGCATTACCCTGTTGGAACAACACATCACCTTCCTCTTGAAAGGACGGCGGAATGGGTCTAACAACACATCTGCACTAAGCGCTGGTCATCGTCCCCTCCAGAAACACAAAAGATGAGTCATCGTCCCCTCCAGAAACACAAAAGATGAATGAGATTTGTAGCTAATCACAACCCACACCACAAGCCCTGGGATGGGGCTAATGTGTGTGTGACAAGATCACTCTAGAAGGCAGCATTTGCCAAGTCTACATCGTATGCGCAAACAATCACTTGCAAGTAGGCAGAATCTCCTTTCATCACTGAAGACAATGGCATGTCGTACCATCTTACAAGTGATCCTCTGATGGCACTGGTCCAGCCATTAATGTTGATGCTGTGGTGAGAGTAGAAGACGGGCTAGAGGTCTGCAGCCCTTTAGCCTCACAATAATAACCAGTTTGCAATAGTTATTGCTCACCCCCCCACCCCCCATCTGTGCTTTGGTAGTTATTTTATAGGGGAAGGGGGGGGGGGGGGAAGAGGAGCAAACTCCAAGGTCATTGGTCCCTTGTTCCTGGTAAAATAATTACACAAAGGAAATAAGGAAAGAAAGAAGACATACATCACAATAACAGGAGAAAGGAAGAGCCAGAAGAATGACAGAAGGACAACCAACACTACTATGGACAAGACAGGAAAATAAAACCACAGAGGATACAAGAAACAGGTAGAATGAGTAAAAACAAGAGAGGACATGACGGTGGCTGGCCGACCACGAAAATAAAAAGGAAAAGCCAGCCACTCTGCAAGACATTAAAACATCCACCCAAAAAGCATTAGAGTGGAGAACACAAAGGACACGTGCTAAAACTTATATAGAATTACAGAACCCTCCGTCACATATAAAATGTAAAACTAAATTAGCCAATGAGATATTGTCAGCTAAAATTAATGGCAACAAGTCCGGTAACTGAAGAATCCATCACAGGGCAGCCGAAGGACAGCTCACCAAGATATGGGCCACTGTCAGCTGAGCACCATACCGACACTGAGGTGGGTCATCATGGTGGAGAAGGTAGCCATGCGTCACCCAAGTGTGGCCAATGCAGAGCTGGCAGAGAACAACAGAGTCCCTGTGAGAGGCTCTCATGGAGGACTGCCACACATTCGTAGTCTCTTTAATGAATGGCACACAGTTTGTTGTGCGTGCTGAGGTTATGCCCTTTCATCTCCCAAAGCCGCAAAACCTTACAGCATAGTACTGAATGCAAGTCGGTTGCATAGATCTTCAAAAGCTGTTTCCGTGTAGCCTGTTCTCAAGTTCGTTGCCTGGGATTCCGACATGACCTGGGGTCAAGACAAACACCACTGAATGACCACACCGTTTCAGGGCATAGATGGACTCCTGGATGATTGCTACCAAAGGATGATGAGGGTAACACTGCTCAGTAGCTTGTAGGCTGCTCAAGGAATCAGTACACAGAAGAAACGACTCCCCACAGCATGAACGGATGGGCTCAAGAGCACGAGATATAGCCAACAGCTTGGCAGTGGCATCATGCAAGGAATGCTGTTCAATATGTCCTCCATGGACATACATGAAGCCGACGTGACCATCAACCATTGAGCCGTTGGTGTAAACCACTTCGTGACCTTGGTACATGTCAAGAATCATGAAGAAGTGGCAGCAGAGAGCCATGGGATTAATTTGAGTACTTGGGGCTATGTGAAAGGTCCAGACGAAGCTGCGGCCTAGGTTTAAACCATGGAGGTGTACGTGAATGGACCTCAAGTACAGGTCGTAAAAGCAAGGAATCCAGTTCGGAAAGAAGAGATCGTACACGAACTGCAATTGGAAGCCCTGACCTTGGCTGCCAATGCGGGAGATAAACCACCGTGGGTGGGAAAAGGAGATGGTGATTCAGATGTGCAGGAGAACTACAAACATGTGCACTGTAACTGGCCAGCAGTTGTCCATGTCTACCCTGCAATGGAGGGACTCCGGCCTCCAAAAGCACGCTGGTCACCGGACTCGTCCTAAAAGCTCCTGTCACTAGGCGAACGCCACAGTGGTGCACTGGGTCGAGTAAACATAATGACGAGGGCGCCGCAGAACCATAAACCACACTCCCATAGTCACAGCGGGATTGAACAAGGGCTCTGTAGAGTTTCAGCAGCGTAGAGAGACCTGCATCCCAGTTGGTGTTGCTCAGGCAGCAGAGGGCATTGAGGTGCTGCCTCCACTTCCGCTTAAGCTGACGAAGGTGAGGAAACCAAGTCAATCGGGCGTCAAAAACCAGTTCTAAAAATCGATGTCACCACTACAGTGAGTGGATCGTCATTAAGGTAAAGTTCTGATTCTGGATGAATGGTACAATGCCGACGGAGGTGCGTAACACACAACTTTGCGGGCATAAACTGGGAACCGTGGGCTAGAGCCCATGACTGCGCCTTGTGGATGGCTCCCTGTAGGTACCATTCAGCAACAACAGTACTGGTTGAGCAGTACGAAATGCAGAAATCGTCTGCATACAGAGAAGGTGAGATGGACGGCCCTACAGCTGCTGCTAGACCATTAATGGCAACTAAAAATAGAGAGACAATCAATACAGAGCCCTTCGGGACCCCAATCTCCTGGATATGGGTGGAACTATAGGAGGCACTAACTTGGGCACAGGAAGTACAAAGCGACAGGAAATTTTGGATAAAAATCGGGAGTGGGCCTCGGAGACCCCACTCATATAATGTGGCAAGAATATGTTGTCGCCAGGTCATGTCATACATTTTTTTGTAAATCAAAAAAGATGGCAAGCAAGTGTTAGCGTATGAAAAAGGCTGTGCGGATGGCAGACTCAAGGGACACAAGATTATCGGTGGTAGAGCGACCCTGGCGGAAGCTGCCCTGACATGGAGCCAGTAGGCCATGTGCCTCTAGGACCCGACCTGACCCAACCCAACTGCTGACACACCATACATTCCAGCAGCTTACAAAGAACGTTCATGAGGCTGATGGGCCGATAGCTATCCACATCAAGCAAGTTTTCATCAGAACTGAGCACCAGAATGGTGCTCTCCCACCATTGGGATGGAAAGACTCCACCACACCAGATCTCGTTGATGACAAGATGTCGCTTTTAGTTAGATGAGATATGTTTAATCATCTGACTGTGTATCCAATCTGGCCCAGGAGCTATGTCAGGGCAACGTGCAAGGGCACTGAGGAGCTCCCACTCTGTAAATGGTGTGTTATAGAATTCACTGTGTCATATAGTGAACGAGAGGAATTTCCCTTCCAGCCACCATTTGAGAGTGCGACAGGTGGGAGTAATTCTCCGATGCAGAGGCTTGAGCATAGTGCTTAGCAAAGTGCCCGGCAATCGCGTTTTCAAAGGTAGATAACATGCCATTTATGTTATCACTGGGAACACCTGTTGGATCTGGTACCCGAAAACACATTTGATCTTTGCCCAAACTTGGTAAGGATATATATGGTTGAGACATGTCTCAACCAACACTCCTGTTTCCCTCATTTGATAAGCTGGCGAATGCGGTCACAGATCTGTTTAAAGGCTATGAGGTGCTCCAGGGAAGGGTGCCGCTTATGTTGCTGTAGAGCTCGCTGACGTTCCGTAATTGCTTCAGAGACTTCTGGTGACCACCAAGGGACAGCCTTTTGCAGGGGGCACCTTAAAGAGTGAGGGATTGTGTTTTCTGCCACAGAAACGATTCCTGTAGTCACCTGCTCAACCATCACATCAATGTTACCATGTGGAGGAGATTCAATGGCGACAGCAGAGGTGAAAGTATCCCAGTCTGCCTTGTTTCAAGGCCATCTGGGCAGGTGTCCATGGGCCTGATGCCGGGGCAGTGACAGGAAGATGGGGAAGTGGTCACTACCACGCAGGTCATCTGTGCTCTCCAATTGATAGATAGGAGAAGTCCTGGGCTGCATACTGATAAATCAATGACCAAGTAACTACCATGAGCCACACTGAAATGTGTGGCGGCCCCTTTATTTAAGAGAGAGGTCGAGTTGTGACAGTAAATTTTCGACCTCCCTACCTCAGCCAGTGAGAATGGCGCCACCACACAAGGGGTTATGAGCGTTAATATCTCATAAAAGTAGGAAAGGTTTAGGGAGTTGATCAATCAGTGCAGCCAATATGTTCAGGGGCCCTGCACCATCTGGAGGAAGATATTCGTTGCAGACAGTTATTTCCTGCATTGTCCTTATCCTGACAACCAAAGCTTCAAGAGGGTTTTGAGGGGGCACAGGTTCACTACAGACTGAGTTTAGGACAGAAACGCAAACTACACTATGGAATGGTCCAGTTGCTCAGTGATGTTTTTATGGACCTTAGGTCACGTCAGAATGCTAAGCAACGAACTTGCCGACAGGCTGGCCAAACAGGCTAGGCAGAAACTGCTTCTGGAGATGAGCACCCCTGAACCTGACCTGGGTTCTGACTTACGCCGCAGGATTTTTTTGGCTTTGGGAGACAGAATGGCATAACCGTAGGCACAACAAACTGTGTGTCATTAAGGAGACTACGAATGTGTGGAAGTCTTCCATGCAGGCCTCTCGCAGGGAATAACTTGTCCTCTGCCAGCTCCACATTGGCCACGATTGGGCGACCCACAGTTACCTCGTGAGCCACGAAGACCTGCCTCAGTGTCTGTGCTGCACCTGGTTGACAGTGGCTAATCTTCTAGAGCACTGTCACACTTTGACTGCCCAGTGACGGAATCTTGAGTTACTGGACTCGTTGCCGTTGATTTTATCTGACAACACCTCACTGGCTGATTTACTTTTACGTATTATTTGTGAGGGTGGGTTTTATGATTTTATCTAAGTTTTAGCGAATGTCCGTTGTCCCTCTGTGTTGCAGAGTAGCTGGCTTCTCCTGTTTATTCTCATGGTCAGCCAGCCATGGTCATCTGCTTTGTTGATCTACTCTCTTCATCCCGTTTCTTGCGTTTCTGTGGTTTTCTTGTCCCCCTTTTGTCCATTTACTCATCTGTTGCCCTTCATTGTCCTTGTGATTTTTCCTTTCATTTTCTTTTGTTCTGTCAGTCTCGTTTGTTCTATTCTCAAACTTGGGGCATTGTTTTATTCGGAGCAACGGACTGATGACCTCTTAGTTTGGTCCCTTCCTCCCTCTTTTAATCCAACCTTTTGTGAAGCATTTGTGGTACAAGTTTAGGGAGGTGTAGGGCTTGTCCAAAATGCACTCTGGCTCAGTCTTGATAAAAACAGCATCCTCTGCCCAGTCACGGGCATTACTCATTTGTGACAAGTTCGGGATGTATCCATTACCATCACACCCCATAAGAGCTTAAATATGGTCCATGGTATTATATTCCACATGGACCTTCTTTTGCAGTCTCACAGCGAGCTGCACGCAAATTTAGAGCAGCGAGGTGTTCATTTCGCCTGGCGCGTTCATCAGGGTCTGAGGGATAATCAGGTTGTCATCGGTGCCTTCATCTTGGCTTTCGAGGGTGACATATTGCCTGAGAAGGTCAAGGTGATGGTCTGCCTCTGACGACAAGCTATAGATCCCTCCCCCTAAGCAATGCTTTAAGTGCCTGAAGTTCAGCCATAAGTCTTCCCACTGTACTTCCAGTGTCACATGTCAACATTGTGGACGTCTATTACATCCCAATACTCAACGTGCCCTGCCTCTTATCTTGTCAACTGCGGAGAACATCATTCACTTTGCTCGCCAGACCGCAAGTATTTACAGAAAGAGAGGGAAATCATGGAATTTAAGACCCTGGACCGACTGACCTACACTGAGGCTAAGAGGAAATTTGAGCACCTACAACCTGTGGCTATGACCACCTCTTACACCACTGCTACGAGAATATTTTTCGTCCCATCAGTTCCTCACATTCCTGTCGCCTCTCGGAACAAGAAGACTTAACTTAACCTGCCCCCTTGATGGTGGGGGACATTTCACTCCCTGTTGCTCTCGCACCACCTACTTCGGGAGCAACACCCCCCCCCACCCCCCCATCGGTGATATCAGTCCCACTTCTGAGCTGGAGCACTGGTCACTAGCTTGTAGGCTGCCCAAGGAATCAGTACACAGGAGGAATGACTCACCTGGGCACGAGTGGATGTGCTGATGAGCACGAAATATTGCCACCAGCACTGTAGTGAAACCACTGCACGCATCGGGCAAGGAGTGCTGTTCTACACGTCCTCCATTGACATACGCAAAGCCAACTTTACCATCGGCCATCAGTGTAAACCACTTCACGGCCCCGGTACATGTCGAGAATCTAAAGAAAGCGATAGCGGAGAGTCATGTGAAAGGTCCAGGCAAAGCCGCAGCCTAGGTGTACACCATGGAGGTGAATGTGAATGGACCTCAAGTATAGGTAGTAAAGGGAAGGACTCAGTTCAAACAGAAGGGATAGCCCTGACCGGGCTGCTGATGCGAGAGACAGGCTGCCGGGGGTGGGAAAAGGAGACATAATTTGGATATGCAGGAGAACTATGAACGCGTGTAACGTAACTGGCGAGCAGTTGTGCATGCCTAACTTCGAATGGGGGAACTCCGGCCTCCACCAGGACACTGGTCACCAGACTCATTCTAAAAGCTACCGTCGCTAGGCGAATGCCACAGTGGTGCACTGGGTCGAGTAAACGTGACACCCAGGCCGCTGCCGGGGTGCTGCCAGCATTTCTGCTTAAGATGGCGAAGATTAGGTAGCTAAGTCAATCGGGCATCGAAAACCAGTCCTAAGAATCGATATGCCTCCACTACAGTGAGTAGATTGTCAGTAAGATAAAGTTCTGGTGCCGGATGAACAATGCCGACAGAAGTGCACGACACAAGACTTTGCAACTGAAAGCTGTGGCTAGAGCCCATGACTTCGCCTGGTGAATGGATCCCTGTAGGCGCCGCTCAGCAACACCAATACTGGAGGAACAGTAAGAAATGCAGAAATCAACCACATACAGAGTAGGCAAGACGCATGGCCCTACAGCTGCCATTAGACCGTCAATGGGCACTAAAAATAGAGAGACAATCAATAATGCAGCCCTGCGGAACCCCATGCTCCTGGATATGGTTGGAACTATGGGAAGCACTAACTTAGACACAGAAAGTACGAAGCGACAGGAAATTTTGGATAAAAATCGGGAGTGGGCCTCGGAGACCCCACTCGTATAATGTGGCAAGGATATAATGTCGCCAAGTCGTGTCATACACTTTTCGCAAACAAAAAAAAGATGGCAACCACGTGTTGGTGCCTGGAAAAGGCTGTGCGGATGGCAGACTTGAGGGACAAGATCATCAGCGGTAGAGAGACCTTGGCGGAAGCCGCCCTGACATTGAGCCAGTAGGTCACACGACTCCAGGACCCAACCCAACTGTCGACACACCATACGTTCCAGCAGCTTACCACGAATGTTCGTGAGGCTGATGAGCCAATAGCTTTCCATATCAAGCGGGTTTTTATTGGGTTTGAGCACCACAATGATGGTGCTCTCGCACCATTGCGATGGACAGACGCACTGCACCAGGTGCAGCTGAAGACAACGAGGAGATGTCACTTTTAGTCAGATGAGAGATGTTTAATCATCTGACTGTGGATGCAATCTAGACCAGGAGCTGTGTCCGGGCAATATGCCAGGTCACTGAGGATAGGCCACTCTGTAAATGCGCCGTTAAAGGATTCACTGTGGCATGTAGTGAACGAAATCACTTTCCTTTACAGCCACCATTTGAGATTGTGACAGGTGGGGGTAATTCTCCGATAGAGAGGCTTGAGTACAGTGCTCGCCAACTGCAATTTTGTCAGTAGATAACACGCCGTTTATGTTAACACCGGGAACAGCTGTTGGGGTCTGGTACCCGAAAACACATTTGATCTTTGCTCAGACTTGGGGAGGTGACATATGACACCCAATGGTAAGACATCTCTCTCCCACACTCCTGCTTCCGTCGTCTGATAAGACGGCGCACGCGGGAACGGAGCCGTTTAAAGGCTGTGAGATGCTCCAGGGAAGGGTGCCGCTGTAGAGCTCACCGACGCTCCTTAATTGCTTCAGCAACTTCCAGCAACCACCAAGGGACTGTGTTTCACCACGGGCACCCTAATGAGCGAGGGATTGCGTTTTCTGCCCCAGAAACAATTCCTGTAGTTACCTGCTCAACCATCACATTGATGTTACCATGTGTGGGAGCTTCAATGGTGACAGCAGAGGTAAAAGTTTCCCAGTCCGCCTTGATTAAAGCCCATCTGGGCAGGTGTCTGTGGGCATGGAGGATGACATCATCATGAGACTGGGAAGCATGGAACATTCAATGAGGCAGTTTATGCCTCAGGGTCACCGGCTGCCACCGCTTTATTTCCTGAGCAGTCTGTATCCATGGTGTCTGAGGGTCCAACAGGATTTAGGTCCTTGGCTGACACTAGGATCTCCACCTCATCCCCAGAAGCAAAGCTCGTAGGTAGCAAGGGTGTGGGTGCACCGGAAGTCCCTTTGTCTTGGGGACCATCTGTTTGGATTTCTCTCGCTGCTCCTTGGGTTTCTCTGGCTGGGAGGGACTGAGAATGATCATGAAACCCTATGACCAGCTACTTTTCAGCAATTCAGCAACTGGTGGGAGTCATCTTTCCCACTAGCAGAAAATCTGGGAAGGAAATGACACAAGGGGCCCCTTCCTAGTGAGAGGTGCCGAAGAGTACTTACGCTTCTCCAGCTGAGAAGTGGGGACTGGTGCCCCCGATGGTTGGGAAGGGGTGGGGGGGAAGCATGCTCCTGAGGTAGGTCATGTGGGAGCAACAGGGAGGGAAGTGCCCCCCACCATCAAGGGGGCAGGTGTAGTTTTCCGGCTCAGAGCCGACCGGAATTTGCGGAACGGATGGGGCTACAACTGTTCTCATAGCGGCAGTGTAAGAGGTGGCCATAGCCACAAGATGTAGACGCTCAAATTTCCTCTTAGCCTCAGTGTAGGTCAGTCGATCCAGGGTCTGGTATTCCATGATTTTCCTTTCGTGCTGTAAAATCCTGCAGTCTGGTGAGCGAGGGGAATAATGCTCTCTGCAAATGACACAGATGGGAAGCGGGGCACATGGAGTATTGCGATGTGATAGACATCCACAATCTCAACATGTGACCTTGGAAGTACAGTGGGAAGTCTTATGGCTGAACTTCCAGCACTTAAAGCACCACACATGGGGAGGGCTATATATGGCTTTACATCACAGCGGTAGACCATCACAGCGGTAGACCATCACCTTTACCTTCTCGGGCAATGTGTCACCCTCTAAGGGCAAGATGAAGGCACTGGTGGCAACCTGATTATTCCTTGGACCTGTTGGACACGTCGGACAAAATGAACGCCTTGTCACTAAGCTTGCGCGCAGCTCCTCGTCAGACTGCAGAAGAAGGTCCCTATGGAATATAATACCCTTGACCATATTTAAGCTCTTATGGGGCGTGATGGTAACAGAAAAATCACCCAGCTTGTCACAAGCGAGTAATGCCTGTGACTGGGCAGAGGATGCTGTTTTCATCAAGAATGACCCTGACCGCATTTTGGACAAATCCTCCACCTTCCCAAACTTGCCCTCTAAATGGTCTACAAAAAACTGTGGTTTCATCGAAACAAAGGAGCCCCCATCAGTTCTGTACATACGAGGTACTGGGGTAAATAAGGTTTGCTGCCATCCTTAGCCGGGCATTCCTCCCATTGTGTGGCCAGAGAGGGGAATGATTTAGGGTTGTACTTCCTTGCATTTTACTGAGATGTGGAACACGGAGGGGCTGCTGGCGTTTTGATCACCTGCAAGAGATGATGTGGTACACTTCATCGTGCATCATCCGCCCTGATGCCACCCACTCTGACCACGGACCCTCCGCATTGGTGCCACCCAGCACCAGCAAGGGCCACCTGGCAGGAATGGCCATTGCCGGGAGTCTTGATGCCCCAGGGAGATGGGCATCAACTCCATGGCATACATGGGGAGTTAACAGTGCAGGCATCAGCAGAGCAATCACTGTGTTGTCAGAGGGCTACAACCAACAGGGTACATGGCAGCCCCACCTTAACGGACTGGCTACCGTGCTGGATATGTGGTGCCAAGAAGTCCATGTTCATCGTCAGTGCAGAAAGTGACACTGCATAAGGCATGGTGGAAAACGCATCCAGGAAGGTGTCCACGCCTAAGAGATGGAGAATTAGCGGGACAGCCATGCGACGACGAGAAAGTGGGCTAAAGATCTCAATGCATGATGGACACAATGCACCATGTAAGGCTCGCTATTTGGAAAAATTCAGAAAGATGGAGGTCAAACTCTACCGAGGCCATCACACAAAGGCTGAAACGTGTGGGACTCCTTTTAGTCGCCTCTTACGACAGGCAGGAATACCTCAGGCCTATTCCAACCCCCGGACCCACAGGGGGAGACACCTGTGGTGTGTGATTGTGCAGAACCTCGTCTATAGGTGTGGTCCACAGATACCAACATCGTTGCACAACTAATGCAGTATGTACAATTTGTGTGGCAATTTTCTAAAAAGCCCATCCCACCGCTTGAAACACCCAATTCAACCCCTTTCAAACTCACTGAGTCAGCTATAGGAAGCACGAGAGTGCATTTGCAGCATGGTTGCCTGCTTGCTTCTCACTGTGAGCATTCCCTATTAAGGGTGTACATGACCCGGGACAACCAGGAGATCCGGGAAAAACCCGGGAATGTTTTTAGAATTATGGGAGTTTTTTCCATTGTTTTAGTTTTCAGGTAATTTTTGTAATTCTGACTGGTAAGAAACGATACTCTAACAAAGGATATTACTGTATCCCGCTACTGCAGAATAATACTTCAACAACAAAACATAAACGAGAGAAAACGAAAATAACTTAAACTGCAAAGGAAATGTGCCATACACGACGACACACAGTGCTCATGCAAGCGTCTGCCAACAGTAAAATGTGTCAAAGGCTTTAGGAACACTATGCAAGCTTCATAACAACAAATTGCCTCCGACGGGCGTGAAGTTACAACTGTTTACATTAGATTCGTTTTAGCACTTATGAGCGGGCTCATGCGCATGTGCAGTTGAGTCGCGTTTGAGCAGTAGATTCTGTTGCTTCGGGCTACAGGAATGTGGCTGTTGGCTGTGCAAGCAGTCTCAGCAAGTAGCTAGATGCTACCGGGAAAAGGGGGCGCGAAATTCATATTCTTGAGGGAAAAACAACTTGTTTCACAAAGCACCTAGCATCCAGCGGAAGTTGGTCTATAGATTATTCGTATGATTTTGAAACACATCCCTGTTGGTTTCTGAACATTTTTGAACACATTTTAAATTGATTAAAGTTGATTTTTGAATGAGTGCACAGTGTACGTAAAGTCTCTGTCATAAGAATCCTTGTTGCATCTAGAAATAAATTTTCCGCAGACAAAAGGGGACAGGACTATATGAGCTGAGCGGATTGAAGCTGCACAAATGAATGCCAAACGCTGTCTGATTATGTCGATTGGGTTTGCGAATGATCAGCGTTGTTATAATAACTAGCGAAATCCATAGATGCAGACTACCAGACTGGAAATAAACGACTAACAGGAATAACACGTGAGAAAGATTACGTATTATCTTCTCAGTGTATCTGAGAAAATGAAATTTTTGGTGAGATTGCTACACTAGTAAGGAACGATTGTACAGTCCCCTGCTAGCAGCCGCTTACGTTCTATTGTGGAAGTAATTGGTGATGACAAGATCGTTTGTTAGAACAAGGAAGGAGAAGAAACGAAAACATCACACATTATGGAAGAATAAGACGCTTTTTGTGTGTAGTAGGCCTAACAGGCATTTGATATTGGTACTTTGTGATTTATATTCCGCCATGTCATAAAAATGACCACTTGTGCCAAAACAGTCTCGTGTGTGTTACAAAATTGCTGCAATATTAGAAAGGCCTATTTTGTTTTATCTAGCAGACAATAACAATATAGACGTAATCAGATTGAGAAACCACACCAGTCTTGGGTATTACTTGTATTAACAGCTTTTTCAGTACTACATAACGACATTTCGAATTTTCATGTAGCAAAAGGTTTCACGAACTTTGATGAGGTAATAGATTCCTTCGCACAAAGGGAAGCATGCCATGTAAAGCTGTAGCAACATAAGAGAAAAATTCTAGGAGCCAAGGATTGAAGAAATCTGTACTTTCTTGCTTGTCTTTTGTCTTTATTTGTTTTATGTATCCTATATTTAATTTTATGTCAGACAAAACAGCAAGTTATTAGCTAGTAGGCAATAAAGAGTGCAAATTTTCTGAAGAGTTCTTGTTCTCTCGACGACAGGGAGCAGGAGAGGCACCACAGGACATGTCAATTTCCACTGTCCTGAATATAGTTTGATGGCGTCCGTTACAAAATATACGTGTTTTAATTCCACAGAGTGAAATACAGTGACGTGCGATAGAAAAATGCTGTATGAAGAGGCATAGCACTGCACTTTGGCACACTTAAGACATTATAACACGCTCACATTTCCTAGAACACATATGTTTTATGTTTCAGACTTTTCAGAAAGATGTGCGCTACAAGATGAACATATTTTTGAAAAATCGATTTTTTTGGTATTGAACCGTTTCGCAAATATTGTAGATTCGGGGCTGAGGCGCAGAGCAGTCAGAGTTATAGTGGGTAGTCTCCAAGTGATCCGTGTTTATATTTACTTATTTTGCTGTTTCCTCTTCGTTTACTCTCATGTCAAATGAAAACAAATGGATATCTGTGGCCAGGAGTTATCAAGTGAATTAAAATACATTCACATAATTACGGAAGGCTAAAATATGTTATCAGTTTCAGTTTTTATTTTATTTCCACCTTTCTGACAGTAGAACAAAGAAGTTATTTTTGTCTGTTTGCTAAAGAAATTTGACTTTAATTAACCTTTTCTGCAGAGGCAGTCAATGTATTTGAAACAAAATGTTTAATTCCACAGTACTGGTTAGTTTCAACTGTTCACTGCACTTAAAGTGCATGTTTTTCCATCTTCTAGCATGTATGGCATTATGCCATAATAAAGAACCAAACATGATATAATCCAGTACTGGTGCTCCAAGAAAATTTACATCCCAAAAACCATACTGAAAAGCTTCATTGGGAATCTGGACATACGAATGTCCACATACGAATGTGCACATTTTAGTATGGTTCACAAAATTCCGATGCTTTTGGAGTATCCTCTGATGTATGCTCTTTTAGTGTTTTACACGTACGTACGTACAGGCTTCTTACGTCATGGTAGCTGCGCAAGCGCGGTGTCTTGTGTTATCTGCGCTCTCTGGCAACTGCTGAAACGAACCTATTTCTAACAGGTCGTGGGAAAATATTGCAAATGGTGGTTTGAAAAGCATTACTTTCAAAGTAAACATCCTTTTACGTAAGTTGAACTATGTGCGAGAATGTACTATGAATTTCTTAACTCTCAGAGCGTTCGACTCTGATTTAAAAATCAACTTTGATGATGAGGCATTTAGAAAAATTTCGAACCCTTTAGATCAGACATTTATGCCAATATCAAAAATTTTACTTTCACATTTGTATGATGGATCTTACAGTGTAACACGTGAAAAAAAGATCAACACTATACATGAAAGATCAGCTTCTCTTGCATATTATTAACCTCAGAGACCAATATTATATGTGAAAGCTTTGCTTTTCTTGTAGTAGCACTATGTGTGTTAATTTAAACTACACTCCTGGAAATTGAAATAAGAACACCGTGAATTCATTGTCCCAGGAAGGGGAAACTTTATTGACACATTCCTGGGGTCAGATACATCACATGATCACACTGACAGAACCACAGGCACATAGACACAGGCAACAGAGCATGCACAATGTCGGCACTAGTACAGTGTATATCCACCTTTCGCAGCAATGCAGGCTGCTATTCTCCCATGGAGACGATCGTAGAGATGCTGGATGTAGTCCTGTGGAACGGCTTGCCATGCCATTTCCACCTGGCGCCTCAGTTGGACCAGCGTTCGTGCTGGACGTGCAGACCGCGTGAGACGACGCTTCATCCAGTCCCAAACATGCTCAATGGGGGACAGATCTGGAGATATTGCTGGCCAGGGTAGTTGACTTACACCTTCTAGAGCACGTTGGGTGGCACGGGATACATGCGGACGTGCATTGTCCTGTTGGAACAGCAAGTTCCCTTGCCGGTCTAGGAATGGTAGAATGACGGGTTCGATGACGGTTTGGATGTACCGTGCACTATTCAGTGTCCCCTCGACGATCACCAGTGGTGTACGGCCAGTGTAGGAGATCGCTCCCCACACCATGATGCCAGGTGTTGGCCCTGTGTGCCTCGGTCGTATGCAGTCCTGATTGTGGCGCTCACCTGCACGGCGCCAAACACGCATACGACCATCATTGGCACCAAGGCAGAAGCGACTCTCATCGCTGAAGATGACACGTATCCATTCGTCCCTCCATTCACGCCTGTCGCGACACCACTGGAGGCGGGCTGCACGATGTTGGGGTGTGAGCAGGAGACGGCCTAACGGTGTGCGGGACCGTAGCCCAGCTTCATGGAGACGGTTGCGAATGGTCCTCGCCAATACCCCAGGAGCAACAGTGTCCCTAATTTGCTGGGAAGTGGCGGTGCGGTTCCCTACGGCACTGCGTAGGATCCTACGGTCTTGGCGTGCATCCGTGCGTCGCTGCGGTCCGGTCCCAGGTCGACGGGCACGTGCACCTTCCGCCGACCACTGGCGACAACATCGATGTACTGTGGAGACCTCACGCCCCACGTGTTGAGCAATTCGGCGGTACGTCCACCCGGCCTCCCACATGCCCACTATACACCCTCGCTCAAAGTCCGTCAACTGCACATACGGTTCACGTCCACGCTGTCGCGGCATGCTACCAGTGTTGAAGACTGCGATGGAGCTCCGTATGCCACGGCAAACTGGCTGACACTGACGGCGGCGGTGCACAAATGCTGCGCAGCTAGCGCCATTCGACGGCCAACACCGCGGTTCCTGGTGTGTCCGCTGTGCCGTGCGTGTGATCATTGCTTGTACAGCCCTCTCGCAGTGTCCGGAGCAAGTATGGTGGGTCTGACACACCGGTGTCAATGTGTTCTTTTTTCCATTTCCAGGAGTGTAATAACTTTCCTTGTTTGTGTGTTCGTGCTACTTAACAGTGATATTGCTGTTGGCTGACTACATCACGTGTCCTATGCTCTGAATATCCGCTGTCATCGGCTGGCGAGATCATGTGACACGAGCTAGACTGGCTTACAAAAGAGCATCGCAATCTCGATTTCAGTGACTCAAAGTAACAAGCGGCGTTTGTTGGAAATCCAATATATACTTTCGTAATACAAAAAAAAGCAGCGTATGTGTTGCTGCACATCACAGATATTTCCAAAACTGTGTCTTTATCCCTGAGTTTCATTTTCTAAAGTACAGGGAAATTCTACGCCTGTGTATCAAACCATAACCACTCAAAGGATTGATAAGTTTTGCAGTTCCGATGGAAAATATAATGTTACTTAACATGATAAAAGTGTGTTTTCATCTAGGAGAAAGTATTTTTAACCGGGAAAAATCTGGGAATTTTTTTCTTTGTCCGCACATCCACCCTGTATTAAATGGTAGACACTGATGTTGCTCAGGTAACTATGCCACTGTGCTATCTGTTGGTGGACAATGCTGAAACCATTATCAGAACAGGTACTATTCCACAGGTGGGATGTCTGTAACTGGATCAAAATCGACATCATTTATTCCAGGTGTACTATTCAACAAGTGTTGCATGTACAGAGTGTGAAGGAGGTCTTCCGAATACTCTACTCTATGAAAAACCGTGAGAGAGAGACTACAGGGAATATGTAAAACAAATTTATGCAAAAATTTTCTGTTTTCTGTTTTTCTGTTTCATTATGGACTTTTACACTGCTCAAGTGAGATGGTGTGTGTGTGTGTGTGTGTGTGTGTTGATATTGTTCATCTAAAACAATAATAAAAAATAATTTACTACAGTTTAAAGGAGAATGAACTGCTAGAATTAGTGCCACCTTTCATTTGCTTATTAATAACTATACTATTTTAATGATACTCTTGTTATATTTGTGGGTATGTGGCACAACATTTGACTGAACTACCAAAGACGTGTTACTGAACTCCAGCCTAAGTATGGAAGATACTTAACATCCTGAAAGCTTTGTCTTGCACTGCACTGAGTGAGGAGCTGACCATAGGACACACATCTGTACACAATTAGAAACAAAGCAGTATATGGTAGGTATATGTACGATTGTGCCGTTGTGTCATGGCCAAATGTTTGGACTGTATCCAATCAGCAGCTATGCATATTTGTGGAGACTGTATTATAATAACTTCCTAGGACCTTAATACATGCAAATTTGGCAATTCTTCACTCTTGAGACGACAATTCTATCTCGCCACAACATGTTGCGGATCAGATCCTCTATCAAGTATCCATTACAATGGAAATGGTAAAATCACAAAATCTGTTGCAGATTATGTTTCAGTGGTCAAATAAATCAAAATCTAAAGAACGATGATCGTACAGTATGGCTAAATCCAGGCACACCCAACAGCGCACCCTTATAATCAGTTTTGCAGAAGATATGTGGTCTCAATCAGCAATCGCTAGCTTCAGAAATTTACTCTGCAGGAAATTCATTTTTTCATGGCCAATTGGGATGGGGGACTAGCCTCCTCAGTACTGACACTTCTGTTGGTGACAACTGTGGAGTTTACTTACATTTCATTAACTACACACCTGTGTATAATTTGGTTGTTTAATATAGTGTTTTTATATTTTGTAATGAAGTCAAATTAATCTCATTTGTATCATTACATGACATTATTATATCCAGTGAAATGAGCTTTGTCTGAAACCAATAAAAAATAAAATTCAAAATAAAGTATTTTCTTTGGAGCATCAAAAACTGCTTACCTCTTCAAGTTTGCCCTTTGGTACCCTGCATATACAGTTTGTTGCAAAGTTAGTATCTCTTGTCTGTATACACCGCAAGCAGCACAGATTTTCATATCCTTGTTTCTTCCATTTTGCTATCAGATTTTTATCTGCAATGTTTTCATTGAGGCAGTACTCATACAGCTCTGGAAAAACAAGCCAATATAACTCAACAATCTCACACACCTCTGATAATTAGTTTTATTAATGAAATACTGTCTACCTACCTCTGCTGATAGCTTTCCTGCGATAAAACAGGTCATATATATATCTCGATTTCTGATGATGAATTTTAAATATGGGCCACAGAGCTTCCACTTTTCGCTTTCCTTCATGAGGTTCCGTTTCAGCTTTAACAATAAAAAACATTAGAACACATATTTCAAAAGTTTAAGACTGCTTGTACTGGAGGAATGTATGACTAGTTCAAATCATCTTAAATAGCAGATTAAAATCTTAACGTAGATCCGCTCAAATTGCGTGTGTCCTTTGCTTATAATAAAGTTATGTTGAGAACATACAAAGTTACAGTATAGCTTCTCTGTTATTATTCTAAAAATAACAGAAACCATTGTTAAATACGGGTTAATACACTGCATATATAAAAGATCTGTAGACACACTGTGACGTTCGCCTGCTTTATTTCTTTGTCGATTGTCCTCTGTGTCGATATACTGCATTGTGATACCGGCTGAAAAATAGGGATTGTAGTTAAACGACGACTGCTTTAAATGATGTAGCCAACAGGTGCACAGTTGCATTTCACAGTTCTTTACTTTCACTGTTCACAATCCCCCAAAATTACCCAGTTATATGGCCAATTAACTATTGTTAAACTTTCGATAAGCCTCATTAATAGGTTGCAAGCAAACATCCACATACTGCTACAATAGTTTATTGTAGATGAGCAGTAAAAGCCTAACCACACAGTTCACGAAGAATAAAAAGGTACATACGGAACAGACACTGTCATTGTTTTAACACACGGCCTAATTTTGTAACACTTATTTCAAAGTTAAGTTGCTGCATTGTTGTTGATCTAACCACTACGGGTTCTTGTCTGAGATTCGGCCGTGCACTGACTGACTTGGGACCAAAAATCAGGCCCTAATATATCAGCACCAAAACTACACACTATTTGATATTTAATTTACAGAAATTACAATTAAAACTTAACTCATTAAATTAACTGAATACATAAAAAAATTCCATCTTTATTACAGTTTCTTCTACTGCAAGAGTTAGGCCGAATTATTTGTATAAATGATGAAATTAAAAGATATAGTTACGCAAACAATACTTTGGACAAATTACTTTGGAATTAATTAAGGACTGGCTTTGCTAACATGTTTTCGAATAGAGCCAAATAAATATTTTAAGCATCCTATTAGTTGTTGTTCTGAATGTTTATAATTAGTACAGAACTTATAATCAAATATAAGTCAACAATAGCATTTAAGTTACGAAACAATTACCATATCACAAAAGTATTAACTAGGAATAGTCGAAATAAATTAGGAAATCAATTACATACATGAAACTAAAGCAAAAAAATTAGATCTGACGCTATATTTTTTTTAAACTGAGGACCAACCTTTCCCTTTTATGGGCATGCAGATAACTTTCACGTATGTTAATGGTAATTAGTCAGAAATGAAAAAATTAATTTTAAGGAGGCAGATGGCAAAACAAGAGGGGAAGTAAAAATATCCCAGCTTGCTTCGTCACAACACACAGTACTACTGTTCATCATAAAAACCATTTAATGAACTGGCAACAGAAAATAGCTCCCAACTATCAAGTAATTCGATGCTAGTTTGCAACAGCTTATTCCCAATAGCTACTACATATATTACCCTCTTACTGCTGTAATTTTTTTTTTTTTACTTGTGGAATACATTTTAGAGGACCTGACAAACGGAAAATGGTATCAACACTACTAATGATGGCACTATTAGCAGGCAGTAATCTTAACAGCAAGTGTGGTTCAATCTGACCAAGAGTAAAGTGTGTTTACTAAACAGAGATAGAGGGGCTGGCCAGTACTTAGCTCAGTACAGCCAATAGATACACAAAACAGAACAGAAAATTTTTTATCCTAGCTTTCGGAACTTTGTTCCTTTGTCAGGGAGGAGAGAGGGAGGGAGGAAAAAGGGGAAGAAGGAACAAAGTTGCGAAAGCTAGGGTAAAAATTTTTCTGTTGTTTTGTGTATCTATTGACTGTGCTGACTGAGGTATTATAATAATAGAAATACATAGCTAAAATTCTATTTTTACTCAAAAAATTATGTTGCAATCCATTTTTCTGTTTATTAGAAAAATTATTTTTATCATATTCTCCAAAGCATTCTTAAAGTCAACCACTTCTTCACTTTAAGAAAGTTTCTTTCCATTATGTTAAATTTGTAAGTTACAGGACAACAACAAATCATTTTGGATTGAATTAGGAGAATACATTGGAATATTGTCAAATCTACATCCCTGATGATGCCCTTTCACACTTCTAAGTACCACTGTGCTGACTTGAGTGTTGCCCTGGTGAAAAAGAATTTTCTTGCTCTTAATTTTCATTTTCCAATAAACCCATCTAGAAATATGCCAATTATGGTGTCCCCCTCTCCCCAGAATACTTTGTCAGGATTACACCACAGCAGTCGAGAACGGAAGACAAACTGATCCACGTAAAACACAAGCTGTCTTTTTGGTGCAGATAGCAGCTACTGGCCTCTTGTGCAGGAAGTAACATCATCTGACTGCCTCTGTGCTTTCTGTGAATATTCTAATCTGTCCTTACAATCCCTTTATGAGTGATACATAGGCAGTTGCAGTATATTCCTAGAATAGTCATTTAAAGCCAGTTCTTGAAACTTTGTCAGTAGCCTTTCCTGGGACAGTGCCCATCTACCTTCAAGAGTGTCAGTTCAGTTCCTTCAGCATCTGTGACACTTTCCCATGGATCACATGAATCTGTGACCATTCGTGCTGCTCTTCTCTGTATAAATTCAATAACCCCTGCTATTCCTATTTGGTACAGGTCCTACACACTTGAGAAATATTCTAGAACGGGTCATACGAGTGATTTGTAGGCAATCACTTTTGTAGACTGATTGGATTATTGGTAAAATACTGGGGTAGTGCAAAGCCATGTGACCATTCCATTTCATATCCCTATTAACTGTTACACCCAATGTTTTCCATGGGTTGGTCAATACCAACTGTGACTCACTGATATTATGATCAAATGATACTGCACTTTTTTTTAAATTTTGTGAAGTGTGCAAGTTTACATTTCTGAACATTTAAAGCAAGTTGCCAATCTCTGCACCACTTTGAAACCTCATCAAGAGATGACTCTATATTTATGCAGCTCCATTCTGACAGTTCTTCATTATAGATACTGCACCATCTACAAAAAAACCTGAGGTTACCATTAAAATACATGAAAGGCAAGGGTCCCAAAACACTTCCCTGGGGCACACCCAAAATAACTTCTACATCTGATTATGAGTCTGCATCCACAACAAAATGCTGCTGCCTCCCTACCCAAAAATCCCCAATCAGGTCACAAATTTCACTTGATACCACATATGATCATGCTTTTAACAAGAAGTGTAGGTGCAGTGATGATTCAATTGCTTTTTGAAAATCAGTATTACTATGTCTACCTGACTGCCTTGATTTAAAGCTTTCAGTATGTTGTATGAGAAAAGTGAGAGTTGGGTTTCACATGGTCAATGTTTTCGGAATCCATGCTTGCTGGCATTGAGGTCATTCTGCTCGAGGTACCTCACTATGTTTGAACTCTGAATATGTTCTAAGATTCTACAACATATCATTGTCAACGATACTGGACGGCAGTTTTATGAATCACTTTTACTACCCATCTCACAAATGGGTGTGACTTGAGCTCTCTCCTGGGCATGGCTTTTTGTTCAAGGGATCTATGATAGCTTATAGTTAGAAGAGGGGGTTAACTTAGCTGCAAATTCAGTACAGTATCTGAAGGGATTCCATCAAGCCGTGGAGCTTTGCTCAATTTTAACATTTTCAGCTGTTTCTGAACTCCACTGACACTAATATTTATTTCATTCATCTGTTCAGTGGTATGTGGATTAAATTGTGGCTATTCTCTTGGGTTTTCCTATGTAATGGAAAATTTGAAAATGGAGTTAAGTATTTCAGCTTTTGCTGTGTTACCGCAACATTTCAGTTCTTGTCTCATTCGCCATGGACTGGACACAGACTTTGGTGCCACTAACAGCCTTTACACATGACCACAATTTCTTTGGGTTTTCTGAAGGATCATTTGACAATTTTTGCCACAGTAGTCATTGAAGGCTTCAGGCATTGCTCTCTTGACGGCCCAACATATTTCATTTTGCAACTCTCAATCTATAGCCCTATGCTTTGTTTTACACCTATTATGCAACAGTGACTGTATACTACGGAGGTGTCCTCCCATCATGAACTGTTCTATTGGGTACATGTCAGAGGGAAACATTCCATGTGGGAAAAATATATCTAAAAACAAAGATGATGTAACTTACCAAACGAGTCACTATCAACATACCAACACTTTCGTTTGGTAAGTTATATCACCTTTGTTTTATATATAAACAAACTTGAGCCCTCGTTCCTCTACATGATCTTGTCCTGTGCTGAAAGTTTCAAGTTCCTCATGGAGACATGACACTACTGCTTTTTTCCCCCCTAGGTTAATGAACATAATAAAATTTTCTAGTTTTTTAGCCGCCCTTTGTATTTTGGTAATCATTGTTGCCACAACTGTGTCACAGTCCTGATACCAGTTTCAAAACCTACATCCTCAAAGAGGTCATGTCTATTAGTTGCCATAGGCTCTAGAATATTTCCATCGTGCATGGGATTCTGAACTATCTGTCCTAAGTAGTTTTCATAGAAGGCATTTAGTAAGGTTTCACAGGATATCTTGTAATGCTGGTCACTAACAGAACTTTAATTTTCCCAGTTGATTGTTGGGTGATTAAAGCCTCCACCAATGATTACTGTGCGATTAAGGAATTTACTTACAAGCGAACTGAGTTTTCGGTTACTTAAGGAGGTGAGTCTTGTTATTGATAAAGGTATCCAGTTATAATTTTATGCCCACCCCTGATACTGATTCTTGCCCAAACAATCTCACATGCAGCTTCAATTTCTACCTCTGTGGATTTTAGTGTCTTGGCTACTGCAACAAATACACCAGCCCCATTTCCCACTAGCACATCCTTTCCACATACATTTAAAATTTCTCCAAAAATCTCACTGCAATCAATTTCAAGTTTCAACTGGTTTTTTGCACCTAGTATTATGTGAACTTCGATATTTTTCAGGAACACTTCAAACTATGGCACTTTGTTGTGAATGCTTTGGCAGGTAACACTAACAGGCAATCAGGCAAAGCACTGAAATGAATCTTAAACAACACCTGAGTACTAGATATCAGGCTGACGTTACCACTCAAATGTACACAGATCTTCACTGAACGTAAGTTTGAAATCACAGAAGACATTAAATTAATGAAAACTAGAAAGAGCAAGATATATTTAATAGCTGTATTACATAGACACCATCCAGAGATCATGATAAGCACTGCAATGTATACAAGATAACATGTGGTATTCTTTTATCACTGCTGTTTAGGTGAGCGCTTACAAGTTTGACCATCCGCCATGAATGGCAACTGTCACTTGACAAGGCTGACTAGCAAAAGACTGCCTTCATATTTCCTGATGGCCTCTTAGTTTAAAGCTGTGACTTTTGAACTGTGTAACACTTCAGCAATCTTACAACATGCGACAGACAACTTGGTTTGACACTAAGTGTTCAATGTATCTTTGCCGCCTGGATGACATTTTTGCTTTTCCGAGAGATATCTGAAGAACATCTAAGTTACTTGACAACTATGATGAAGTTGTGTTCAGACTGTAGGTCTCCGCCTCAATCCACAGAAGTCCTCCTTTGTCACCAAAGAAATAAAAATCCCATGGCACCTAGTAAATAGCAATGGAGTCTGCCCTGATCCAGAGAAAGTAAGAGCAGTCACCAATTTTCCAATTCCTCAGCACACAAACATTTTCCAGTTCTAGCAATGTCTAACAAGAATGTTGAACACAAAACTCCACATCAACACTAGCGGTTTAGCTATATGAGCACTTTAGTACAAATTCAGAAATGTGCTGAAAAGGCGACAGCTTATGCTCCGACAGTACTCTCCATGTCCAAGATAGATTACAACAAGAAAGAGTGCCTTGCAGTTGTTTGGACCATCAACAAGTTCCAGTCATATTTGCTCAGCAACTCATTCAGCGTTATGATTGAGCACCATTCTCCATACTGACTGACTAGCCTGAAGGACGAGTCAGGTTGACTGGCAAGATGGGAGACTTGAGGCTTCAGGAGTATGACAGCATGATGGTATACAAAAATTGATGCAAACACAATGATACTGATTGCCTTTCAAGGAATCCTTTGGCAGAACACAGCAGTGTGGACAAAAGCTTAGTTATACTGCATTAAATGACACTGCTGCTGAAGGGAGGGGTGATCCAGCATGGCACGAAATCATGGACACCTTGAAAAATAAGGAACCAATCATAGGACAATTCCAATTAATGAACAAAATAGTGTATTAAGAGGGACTATGATCATTTAGGGGCAGAAATGTTTGCTTGCCATCCTAGCTCATTTGGAGCCAGCAATCCGTAAGTACTTCCATGATGCTCCATTGTGAATACTACAGACAGAATAAGATACAGGTATCACACCCCGGTCTCTATCGATTCTTTAGACATTATGAGATTTACTGTAAGGAATGCCAACAATGGAAGCACAAGATGCAGTTACTTCTGGGGCATTTGGTACTAATCCAACCTGCAGCAGCACCATCTGAACAAATTGGAATCCCCATCTTAGAGAGGTGCCCAAAGTCCACAAACAGGAATCTACGTACAATAATCTACACTGATTACCTCATCCACTGTGCCGTCTCCAAAGCTGTGCTGACTGTCAAATCTCCAGAAATTGACGAATTCTCCAGAGAGGATATCATTCCGAAGTTTAGAGCACCCTGGGTGATCTCCAGTGCGAAAATTTTTCCAGTCGATGCTGGTATTTTGGATAGTTTCACTTTGCAATATCATCCGCAGGATGACAACTGCTTACCATACAAGATGAATGGCCTCACAGAATGCTTTACTATGATGTTGGCATATATGCTCTCAACGTATGGTGATTTCTAACAGAGAGACTGGGATCCAACAAAACCTGTTGTGACATTTGCACATAACACAGTGAAGCAAGACACTACAGGCTTCACACTTTTTTCTGCTTCATGGTCACAAATCCAAAATAATAGGGTACAAGTTCCCGTTTCAATCAGACAATATTTAGGATGACTCCAGGAAACAGCTCACCATCTGGACCGAGAATCAAGGCAGTTGGCTTGCATATGGATCCTGGACTCCCAGGAAAAAGACCGAGCACTGACTAGTGGAATACAGACCAGGGAGACTATGTATGGATTTTTATGTCAGTGTGGAAAGTAGGATGTGCAGTAAAGTTACAAAAGTGCTACTTTGGGCAGTTTTGTACCCTTACTTGTTTGTCAGATGTTTCATATGAAGTCAAGGATTACAAAACTTAATTAAGAAGACAAAATTGTAGAGAGGCCGCCCACTGACCTCCCTACGAAGCCCTAATACAGTCCTGAGGCACAGTTCGAACTTTGAAGTTTCTTGTTCAAGGAAACTGAAGATCTGCTTGACGATCACCGATGTTTGATGGGAGGGTTACCTTTGAAGCTAATCTCCATGAAGAGGATGACAGAACACAAGGATCCATACAGAGGACCATAGACAAGATCTAGATCCACTGTGAGTAATTAGCTCCATTGAGAACTTCTGAAACTGCGAGACACTGTTTCTCCAAGAGAAGGAGCAATGCCATGAGCTGTTTTGTTTTATTTTACGGCGCAAAAACAACTAGGATCATACACGTCCATGTCAGAATCATAGGACACTAAGGGAAGAAAGGAGTTAAAAGCAACTACACGTTAAGTCCAGGCGACAGAAGGAAAGACAGCTGAAAACAGGGACTTGAAGAAATGCCCATAAAATACGTCATAGAGAAATTGAGGTCCTGAATTAAAGATTAAATGTCCTTCGCCATATTCCTATGACAGAGAAAAAGTAAAATGCAGTTGACAGCCCGTGCTAAAACGGCCAATAACACAGACGACAAACATAAATGAGAACGTAAGTTGTTAAAAAAGGGCATTCCACCATGAAATGGACTATCAGAGGTTGAGGGCAATAAGCACTTAGTGGTGGGGGAGCACCACTTAAATAGTGGTGGCTAAAATTACAGTGCCCAATACACAACCTAGCTAAAATGATCTCCTCATGGTGAAAGAGCCAAGAGGTGGTCGTCCATACCAATGGGAGAGGCTTAATTCCCCAGAGCGCGTTCCCATGAAGGGAGGACCATGACACCATCTTCTGACAGACAGCAACACAGGTCATTGAAGGGAGTGGAAGAACTAGTGGGCCGAGGTGCGAGGACTGCAGCCACGGCAGCAGCATCAGTGGCTCGATTGAGGGATGGATGGTGTAGAGCACACTGAGGCTCCTGAAGGGCACAGACAGTAGGAACAAATGACGCAATTGAAAAGCCTGTGTCACTGGTTGTAATATGTGGCCTGATACAGGGCGAAGAGCTCTGCTGTGAATACTGAACAGTATGCCGGAAGCTGATACCAAATACACTCCTGGAAATGGAAAAAAGAACACATTGACACCGGTGTGTCAGACCCACCATACTTCCTCCGGTCACTGCGAGAGGGCTGTACAAGCAATGATCACACGCACGGCACAACGGACACACCAGGAACCGCGGTGTTGGCCGTCGAATGGCGCTAGCTGCGTAGCATTTGTGCACCGCCGCCGTCAGTGTCAGCCAGTTTGCCGTGGCATACGGAGCTCCATCGCAGTCTTTAACACTGGTAGCATGCCGCGACAGCATGGACGTGAACCGTATGTGCAGCTGACGGACTTTGAGCGAGGGCATATAGTGGGCATGCGGGAGGCCGGGTGGACGTACCGCCGAATTGCTCAACACGTGGGGCGTGAGGTCTCCACAGTACATCGATGTTGTAGCCAGTGGTCGGCGGAAGGTGCACGTGCCCGTCGACCTGGGACCGGACCGCAGCGACGCACGGATGCACGCCAAGACCGTAGGATCCTACGCAGTGCCGTAGGGGACCGCACCGCCACTTCCCAGCAAATTAGGGACACTTGCTCCTGGGGTATCGGCGAGGACCATTCGCAACCGTCTCCATGAAGCTGGGCTACGGTCCCGCACACCGTTAGGCCGTTTTCCGCTCACGCCCCAACATCGTGCAGCCCGCCTCCAGTGGTGTCGCGACAGGCGTGAATGGAGGGACGAATGGAGACTTGTCGTCTTCAGCGATGAGAGTCGCTTCTGCCTTGGTGCCAATGATGGTCGTATGCGTGTTTGGCGCCGTGCAGGTGAGCGCCACAATCAGGACTGCATACGACCGAGGCACACAGGGCCAACACCCGGCATCATGGTGTGGGGAGCGATCTTCTACACTGGCCGTACACCACTGGTGATCATCGAGGGGACACTGAATAGTGCACGGTACATCCAAACCGTCATCGAACCCGTCATTCTACCATTCCTAGACCAGCAAGGGAACTTGCTGTTCCAACAGGACAATGCACGTCCGCATGTATCCCGTGCCACCCAACGTGCTCTAGAAGGTGTAAGTCAACTACCCTGGCCAGCAAGATCTCCGGATCTGTCCCCCATTGAGCATGTTTGGGACTGGATGAAGCGTCGTCTCACGCGGTCTGCACTTCCAGCACGAACGCTGGTCCAACTGAGGCGCCAGATGGAAATGGCATGGCAAGCCGTTCCACAGGACTACATCCAGCATCTCTACGATCGTCTCCATGGGAGAATAGCAGCCTGCATTGCTGCGAAAGGTGGATATACACTGTACTAGTGCCGACATTGTGCATGCTCTGTTGCCTGTGTCTATGTGCCTGTGGTTCTGTCAGTGTGATCATGTGATGTATCTGACCCCAGGAATGTGTCAATAAAGTTTCCCCTTCCTGGGACAATGAATTCACGGTGTTCTTATTTCAATTTCCAGGAGTGTATGTCCGTGCCAATGGTGAACACACACCTGACACCACGGTCAGTCCAAGAGCCATCAGTGTACGCAAAGGTAATATTGCAAAGTTCTGTGCAAAGGTAGTGAAACTTATGGTAATTGAGCGAGGTTGGAGCAGTGTCCTTAGGAAGCAAGTGATGGCCAAGGTGAACACAGGCTGCTGCACAAAGCCAAGACGATGAAGGGTTCACACCCATTGGGAAAGTGGCAGGTAGAGTGAAGTTAAGCTGCCGAAGCAAGAGCTGAAAGCGAACTCCATGAGGTAACAGAAGAGGGATGCACCCCATGCTAGCAATCAAAGAAATCATCAAAGGTGGTGGTGTAGGATGGGTGGCTAGGCATGGCAGACAAATGGCATTTGTATCTACCAAGGAGAAAGTCATGGCAGTATGACACTGGTAGTTTGGGTGCTATGGCATACCAACTCTCAACCTGGCTAGTGTTAAAGACGCCAATTTCAAACGGGCAAGGAACTGATACAACACAGAAGGGGGAACTGATCCACTCCGCTGGAAGTACCGCAATGTAGGACATTGAGGGACCACATTGAGTGGCCAAGTAACACACATGGGGGGGGGGGGGGTGACAATTACGCTGCCAGAAATTCATACGAACAGTTTTGTCAGTGCAAACGCAAAAGGCACTGTCTATGCTCCATAAATTAAGATGACCAAGACATCGCTGAAGAGGCCACTTAAGGACACAGTCTGGGGGGAACTGCAATAGATCACAAAATCGTCGATGAAAAGGGAGACGGAGATGCCCAGTAGAAGACAGGTCATAATATAGTTAATGGCAACAGCAAAGAGGACACTCGGGACAGAACCCTGAGGCACACCCTTTTCCTGGATAATTGTGTCTGACAAGGCAGAACCCATATGTACCTTGAAAACCTGTCTTTCTAAGAATTCCTGAAGGAAATGAGGCCTGCGGACACGGAAGCCCAACACAGAGAGTATGGAGGACAGTAGTCCTCCATCAGGTGTCTTAGGCTTTCTCCAGATCGAAAAATACAGCTACAGGGGGAATTTTTGTAGCAAATCATTCATGACATGGGTGGACAATGTGACGAAATGGTCAATCACACAACAGCATGCTCAAAATCCACACTGTGCTGTGGTTAGTAAATTGTGAGACTCTAGCCTCCATACCAGCTGGGCATGAATCATATGTTCCATCACCTTGCACACACAGCTGGTGTGAGAAACGGAGCATAACTAGAAGGAAGGTGTTTCTCCTTGTCGGGCTTAGGTATGGGTATGACAGTGGCTTCATGCCAGTGTCTGGGAAACATGCCATCTGCCCAGATGCGATTATACATATGAAGGAGAAAGTCCTTGCCCACAGGAGAAAGGTCCTGCAACATCTGAATGTTAAAATCGTCCGGCTCTGGGGCAGAGGATCTGGATGAAGTAACAGCATGATCTAGCTCCCTCATAGTAAAGGCAGCATTGTAGAATTCTGAGAAGGGAAGGGCAGAGCCGCCTCCATTCGTTTCCAATGGAGGAAGGCAGGGTGACAGTGGGTGGAGCTCAAAATCTCAATAAAATAGCAGCCCAATGTGTTGGGGATAACAATAAGGTCCACTGTTACATTATCTGCTACTGTCAGGAAAGAAATTGGGGAATGGGCCTTCGTCCCAGACAGTCGTTGGAGGTTGGTTCACACAACGGAAGACGGCGTGGAACTGTTAAAGGAACTAGTAAAAGAAATCCAACTAGCTCTTCTTCTACCCCGAAGAACGCGACGACACTGTGCACGCAACTGTCTCTAAGGAATGCAGTTGACCATCTTAGGATGATGATTAAAAAACACAGAGCATGTCTCCGCATACGAATTACTTTGCGGTGCGTCTCAGTGCACCAAGGGACAGGACACGGCGCAGCAAAGAAGAAGTACAAGGAACGGAATATCCTGCTTCGGTAAGGGTAACGTTTGTAAGATAGTCTACCTGATCATCACAACTGGGGAAATTTTGTTCGTTGAAGCTCGCCAGGGAGGAGTTAAGCATCCAGTCAGCTTAGAAAGCTGCCATTTGGGTATGCACATATGTGGGGTAGGAGTCAGCAACTGAATAGCACATGGGAAATGGTCACTTGAGTACGTGTCAGAGAAAATAGACCACTTAAGATTATGGGCAAGCTGGGTAGTGCAGAAGGATAGATCCAAATGGGAATATGTGTTTGTGGAGTCTGAAAGGAATGTGGGTACTCCTGTGTTAAGGCAGATGAGATTAAGGTGACTGAGCAGACCAGACAAGAGGACCCCTCTCTGACAGGTTCTGGGCAAGCCCCAAAGGGGATGGTAAGCATTAAAGTTATTGAGCAGCAGAAAGTTGCTCAATAAGCTGAAGGAAGTCTGCCCTGGTGACATCGAATGATGGAGGGATGTAAATGTTACAAAGGGAAAAGGTGAAGTGAGGAAGGAAAAATGAGGCCTGCAACAACTTTAAGTTCGGTCATCAGGGAGATGAGAATAACTATGAACGTCATCCCTGATGAGCAACAGGACTCCTCCATAAGATGGAACGCTGTCTTCAGGCAGGGAAGGTCAAAGCGGACTGGGAAGAAATGCAAAAGCTCAAAGCGGCTGTGAGGACCCAATTTAGTTTCCTGGAGCCAGAGAACAAGTGGATGCTGTGATCCCTAACAGCAGTCAAGTCCTCTGTGTTGGATCAAAGACTGTGAACATGCCATTGTAGAAGACTCACTGCTACAGGGCGTAGAGGCTGGAGAATCCTCCTCCATAAAATCTACAGAGGTGTTGGCATTCTCCCTTTGTCAGTCTGTCTGTGGAGTCCAGGGCAGAGAAACAGTTGTTGGTGCACACCAGTAACACGGAGGTCGGCAAGACATGGATATCACACGGTGACACCATCGAGGGTGGTGGGGGGGATGCAAACTACGACATGTACAGCGGAGAGCGTGGTGGTTAGTGAGTCGACAGCTGGTGTGCTGCTGGTCACCAGTTCAAACCAGCTACTAGCCACAATTCAGTGTTTAACATTACTGGAAGGTTATTGAAATATCTTATGTTTGTATATTCTGGAATATTCGATGTTTGTGTAAATACCAGCATGATTCTTTTCTTATCCTTTGTCATTACAATTGCCGTTTTATCTAATCCACAACCCACTTTTATTTACATTGAAGTCAGAATTGGACAAATGCTTGTAGTCATTGTTATGAATATTTTACCTACCTGCTCATTTCTCACTAGCTAATTACGAACAATTAATGAAACATTCCTTTCCTTTTCACCTCATCTCGAAGTAAGCACTGCCAACATTATTCCTTAAAAACAAATACGTAAGTACCAAATCACCAGATTAAGTAGTCTGTTAAAATACTAACACAAGTTACTAGAATACTAACACAGGTCACTATCTACAGAAGAAAGGAATTAATCAAACAATGGAAAATCCAGGATGGAATGTAACAATATGAGAGAAGGAAAGGTGCTACTCACCATAAAGCGAAGATGCTGAGTTAAAAAAAAAAAAGATTCACACAATCATAGCTTTCAGCCATTAAGGCCTTTGTCAGCAGTACACACACACACACACACACACACACACACACACACACACACACACACACACACACAAAGTGCAACTTCCACACATGTCTGCAGTCTGAGAGAGCTGAAACTACACTGCGAGCAGCAGCACCAGTGCATGATGGGAGTGATGACTGGGTGGGGGTAAAGAGGAGGCTGGGGTGGGAAGGGAGAGGGATAGTATGGTGGGAGTGGCGGAAAGTGAAGTGTTGCAGTTTAGAGGGAGGGCAGGAGAGACGGGGGCAGGGGGTAAGTAGCGGAAAGGAGAGAAATAAAAATAAATTACATGACTTGGTGTGGTGGTGAAATGATGGCTGTGTGGTGTTGGAATGGGAACACTGAGGGAGCTGGATGGGTGAGGACAGTGACTAACGAATGTTAAGACCAGGAGGGTTACGGGAACGTAGGACGTATAGCAGGGAAAGTTCCCACCTGCGCAATTCAGGAAAGCTGGTGTTGGTGGGAAGGATCCATATGGCACAGGCTGTGAAGCAGTCATCGAGATGAGGGGTATCATGTTTGGCAGCGTGTTCAGCTACAGGGTGGTCCACTTCTTTTTTGCCACAGTTTGTTGGTGGCCGTTCATGCGGACAGACAGCTTGTGGATAGTCATGCCTACATAGAATGCAGCACAGTGGTTGCAGCTTAGCTTGTAAATCACATGACTGGTTTCACAGGTAGCCCTGCCTTTTATGGGATAGGTGATAGTGACCGGACTGAAGTAGGTGGTGGTAGGAGGATGTATGACACAGATCTTGCATCTAGGTCTATTATAGGGGTATGAGCCATAAGGTAAGGGATTGGAAGCAGGGGTTGTGTAAGGAGGACGAGTATATTGCGTGGGTTCGGTGGACAGTAGAATACCACTGTAGAAGGGGTGGGAAGGATAGTGGGCAGGACATTTCTCATTTCAGGGCACGACAAGAGGTAATCGAAACCATGGTGGAGAAAGTAATTCAGTTGCTGTAGTCCCAGATTGTACTGAGTTAAAAGGGGAATGCTCCTCTGTGGCCGGACTTTGGGAGGTGGTGGGAGACTGGAAAGATAAGGCATGGGAGACTTGTTTTTGTACAAGGATGGGAGGATAATTACGGTCAGTGAAGGCTACAGTGAGACCCTCGGTACATTTTGAGAGGGACTGCTCGTCATTCCAGATGCTATGATCACGGGCGGCTAAGCTGTACGAAGGGACTTCTTTGTATGGAATGGGTGGCAGCTGTCGAAGTGGAGCTATTGCTGGTGATTATTAGGCTTGATATGGATGGAGGTAATGATGTAGCCATCTCTGAGGTGGAGGTCCACATCTAGGAAGGTGGCTTGTTAGTAGGGCCAGGTGAAGCAAATGGGGGAGACGTTGTTGAGGTTCTGGAGGAATGTGAATAAGGTGTCCTCACCTTCAATCCAGATGGCAAAGATGTCATCAATGAATCTGAACCATGACAGGGCTTTAGGATTCTGGGTTTTTAGGAAGGATTCCTCTACTTACCCTATCACTCACTGCACTCCCACCTTCTACATGCTTCCGAAAGTCCATAAACCCAACCACCCAGGATGCCCCATTGTGGCCGGTTACTGTGCCCCCACTGAGAGAATCTCTGCTCTTGTACCAACACCTTCAAATCTCTGCTCTCGTACCAACACCTTCAACCTATTTCCCAGAACCTGTCTTCCTATATAAAAGATACCAACCATTTCCTCGACCGACTCTCCACAGTTCCTTTTCCCTTTACCACATGTGCCCTGCTCATCACTATTGATGCCACCTACCTGTACACTAACAGTCCTAATGCCCATGGCCTTACTGCTATCGAACACCACCTTTCCAGACACCCTATGGATTCCAAACCAACATGGTATGGTTTGGGATACCTCCATGGCATGGTATGAAGGTATGGACCTCCTTCCTAGTCTCCATGACCAACTATATATATCCTCACTCACAATTACTTCTCCTTTGAAGGCATTACCTACAAACAAATCTGCAGTACAGCTAAGGGCACCCGCATGGCACCGTCCTATGCCAACCTATTCATGGGCCATCCAGAGGAATCCTTCCTAAAGACACAGAATCCTAAATGCCTCATCTGGTTCAGATTCATTGATAACATCTTTGCTATCTGGATTGAAGGCGAGGACAACTTATTCACATTCCTCCAGAACCTCAACAACTTCTCCCCCATTTGCTTCACCTGGCCCTACTCAACCCGACAAGCCACCTTCCTAGGTGTGGACCTCCACCTCAGAGATGGCTACATCATTACCTCCATCCATATCAAACCTAATAATCACCAGCAATACCTCCACTTCGACAGCTGCCACCCATTCCATACAAAGAAGTCCCTTCCGTACAGCATAGCCACCCGTGATCATCGCATCTGGAGTGACGAGCAGTCCCTCTCAAAATGTGCCGAGGGTCTCACTGTAGCCTTCACTGACCGTAATTATCCTCCCATCCTTGTACAAAAACAAGTCTCCCGTGCCTTATCTTTCCAGTCTCCCACCACCTCCCAAAGTCCGGCCACAGAGGAGCATTCCCCTCTTAACTCAGTACCATCTGGGACTGCAGCAACTGAATTACATTCTCCACCATGGTTTCGATTACCTCTAGTCGTGCCCTGAAATGAGAAATGTCCTGCCCACTATTCTTCCCACCCCTTCTACAGTGGTATTCTGCCATCCACCCAACCTACACAATATACTTGTCCATCCTTACACAACCCCTGCTTCCAATCCCTTACCTCATGGCTCATACCCCTGTAATAAACCCAGATGCAAGACCTGTCCCATACATCCTCTTACCACCACCTGCTCCAGTCCAGTCACTAACATCACCTATCCCATCAAAGGCAGGGCTACCTGTCAAACCAGTCATGTGGTCTACAAGCTAAGCTGCAACCACTGTGCTGCATTCTATGTAGGCATGACAACCAACAAACTGTCTGTCCACATGAATGGCCAACAACAAACTGTGGCAAAAAAACAAGTGGACCACCCTGTAGCTGAACACAGCTGCCAAACATGATACCCCTCATCTCAACGACTGCTTCACAGCCAGTGCCATATGGATCCTTCCCACCAACACCAGCTTTTCTGAATTGCGCAGGTGGGAACTTTCCCTGCAATACATCCTACGTTCCCATAGCCCTCCTGGCCTCAACCTTCATTAAGTCACTTTCCTCACCCATCCAGCTCCCTCAGAGTTCCCGTTCCAACACCACATAGCCATCATTTCACCGCCACACCAAGTCATTTAATTTCTTTTTATTTTTATTTCTCTCCTTTCCGCTACTTACCCCCTCCCCCTTCTCTCCTGCTCTCCGCCTAAACTGCAACACTTCACTGTCTGCCACTCCCACCATACCATCCCTCCTCCTCCCTGCCCCAGCCTCCTCCTTACCCTAACCCAGTCGCCACTCCCATCATGCACTGGTGCTGCTGCTCATAGTATAGTTTCAGCTCTCTGAGACTGCAGAGATGTGTGCAGGTTGCACGTGTGTGTGTGTGTGTGTGTGTGTGTACTGCTGACAAAGGCCTTAATGGCCGAAAGCTATTATTGTGTGAATCTTTTTATTATGCTTATCGTGACTCAGCATCTTCGCTTTATGGTGAGTAGCAACTTTCCTTCTCTCGTATTGGAAGAAAGGAATTACTGATAGATGCCAAACTGATCAGTCTATGAAATGTAGGAACACACATGGGAAATACTGACTAAAACTTAACTGAGAAGACATCTTCCAGAAACACAAACTCATGTTTACAGATTCAGAATAAGCTTTTGATAATGCTGAATGGAATGCACATTGCAATTGGAGCGGGAGAGGGAGGAGGAAGGACGGAGGAGGGATACTGGATGGGAGGTCACACACACATGCATGTGTATGCATTGGTGCCAGATGGCAAATGCAAACTATTGAGAATCTCGATGGAGGGAAGTGCAGTGGATCAAAATTGATGTCAAATTCATGGAGAATACTGATCGTACATAAAAGTGTGCATAAACTGTTCAGGGAGTGCGAACTGATTTTAGATAAATCAATGCTTATGAGAGTGAAGGTAGTAAAATACATTTGGTCATTTAAAACCAAAATCAAGTCGTGAACGTACCAAATTTTAAAATACTCGAACAAGCTAAACTTTTACCAATGAAGATAATTTTGGGTCTAGCAAACCATGCAAGCCAATTGCATGTATGTCACTTTATGTGGCATATAAGGCAATCTTAGATTTTTCCACTTCAGTCATTCAAAACAAAAATTATTGGTTGCATTCAGTAGGCTCAAAACCATTTTTAAAACTTTTTTATTGGTTATCATTTCAAAACAGTGTCTATTTCTGTTTCAGGCTGCAAGCATTCTTCAGCATTGACAAGTATATGCTGTTTCTTAAATTACTCATTAATGGGTTACCCCAGACCTTTCAAATAAGAAGCATTAGTTCAGCATACACATCTATAAATTAAAACCATGATCACCTAGTGGAATGTATTCCGTAATACATTTTTAATAGCTCAAAGTCACTGGACACAAAAAGAGACCTGATTTTTTTAACAGTACTTTCGCACAGGAGTAGTAATTCCTCAACCATGATATTTTTGTGCTATTACACTACACAGTATGTTACCTTCTTTAAACTATCAAGGGCGAGAAGCTTACACTTCTAAGAAATACAGGGGGGGGGGAGGATAATTTTTTTATTCTTTGGCCTGCAATATCTTTGTTAGGGGACCAGATAAAAATCTGAAAGATACACACTTTATAGATATTTATGACATCAAACTTCAGCATAAATTTCAACTTTGAGACTCAATGGGAAATCACAGAAAAAATTACAAATATGAGTAAAAAATAATATGAACTAACAGAATAAAGAATAATTTAAACATACGAAAAAACACAAAAAATTGAAGTAATTAATGATTATTTGTTGAAACAATCCCTTGCAGAAAGTTTCAGCAGGCTAGCAGACAGCATCTGCTAGTCTTTACAAGCTCACAGACAAGCCTTTGTAATCCTCACACTGTTAAAAATAAGCTCTTGAAGTGTGCAGTTTAACAATAGAGTATTGGTGTTCTTATTAATGAAGCTTGCAATAAAAGTGCCCATGGAGTGTTTCCTATAGACATTACTTTAATTGAAAATTACAGTGAAGAAGAAAAAGTGTTGTTTTACTTATGAGTTGGTTCAGGTGTTAACTCACCTTCCACGAACTATGAAATTAAGTACTTAAAGAAATTTCATCACCTTTTTGGCTAGTCTTGCTTGGACTCTTAAGAAACAAAAAAGCCTGTAACAAATGGTCTGAGAGAAATAATGTTTACCCATTATTCTAAAAATAAAATCCCTTTTATCTCTATAATACCATAAAGTCATGTGTCCAACATGTTGTTCTAAGACATTCGTCATTAAAGTAAGGGAAGTGATAGTTCAGATAAAGAATTTTCAACTTGTTGGAAACTATAAAAAATGTGGATTTAGCTTGTGAAGTCCCAGGTGTATCGCACACTACTAAAATTTGAAAACTAAGTTAAGAAACAAGACCTTTGCATTGAATACAAAAATGAAGAAAGTGGCAACTTCTGTCAACAAGAGTTTGGAAGTTTCATTTCAAAAGAAAAGTTGCACTATACCAGATCAAAGTTCTACAAATTATCTGACCAAATATGATTATTTGATAGAAAAGCTGAAAATTAGACGTCATATTCCAAACAAAGAGGATAAAATTAAGACTACCAGTTTACTACCAAATTCTTGGAGTCGAGCAAAAATTGGTGATCAATTTAATGTGTCAGAATATTTGGTTAAGTTAACAAGGCAGTTAGTAAAAGAGCAGGGAATTTAGCTGCATTACAAAAGAAAAATGCATCTAATTATGTAAATGACAATAACAGCTGTTTGATGCCTGGCAAAAAAACTGTTTCTATGGAAGAAAATGGTACTAAGCCTCAGACACAAAAGACGTTAATATTGTGTAATTTAAGCGAACTGTTCACTGAATTAAAAAGAAAGGAAAGAAAATTTGACATTAAAATTGGAAGGTAAAAATTTTGCGAGCCAAGACCAAAATGGTGTATTGCTGCACAGGCATCTGGCACCCACAATGTTTGCATTTGTCTGTATCACCAGAATGTGAAGTTGATAGATAGATGGTGCCAACCTTAGAGCTGACTAGAAGGATCATTTGGAAGGTCTGGTTTGCAACACTGACCGCTACAATAGTATGATCATGGGAAAATGTAAAGACTGTTTGGGCAAAAACAAGCTTCACTTGACATGTCTGAAGAATCAGACGATGACGATTTGATGTCTGACAATATAGAATAGAAATAATGGTTGACACAAGATAGAATGGAAATAGTAACAATCACAAAACCACAAGAACAGTTTTTTGAAGAGTTGATAGCTAACCTTGAAAACCAGAAAATGCATCATTTTATTGCTAGAGTTCAGAGTAAGTTTATGAAAGACAAAAATCAAACTCTGGAAGTTGATGAATGCTTAGTTCTCATTGACTTTTCCTAAAACTATTCCTTTGTTGTTCAAGATGAAGTACAAGGGCACTACTGGGTAAACAAACATGCCTCAGTTCATCCATTTTTGTTCTATTACAAAGATCAAGATAATAGAAAGAGTCACAGTTTTTGTGTCAAGTGCATACCGTGAACACAATACTACAGCAGTGCATGCTTTTCAATTGAGATCTACTTTTCTGATAGTGCTACAAGCCAATATAAAAATATTTTAACATCTCCTTTCATGAAGAAGACCAAGGACTTGATGCAGAATGACACTCCCCCCCCCCCCCTTTCATGATGGGACAAATGCATGTGATGGCATCACATATACAACAATGTTAACTGTCACAAAAACTAGTCTGCAGCAGACCTATGAGAACCAGATCTTGACACCTCAAGAAATGTTCAAACTCTTGAAAGAACAGGTAAAAGGCATTACTTATATATTTGTAAAATGTGACAGAATACAAGAACTCCATGCCAATGTCTTGGAGGAACGATTCAACACCTGTCAGAAGATTAAAGGCACCCAATCTTTTCATTGTTTTGTACTTCAGTCACACAACTTGCTCAAGTGTAAGTTCACATCAACATCACAATATTGACTTCACCAATGTGGAAAACTTGTACCCACTGATGCATCAAAATAAGGGAAATACAGAAGCGTCCGATCTTACCCGTCGGCTTTGACCCATGACGTCACAAATATGGCGGAAACGACCATAAACGACAATTCCAATATGGCGGATATAAAAACATCGCATACGTATCATAAACACTGAAATACACAGGTTTCACAAAAAGCCTAATGACTCTAACGGGACAAGCGTGGGAAATTGGGGGTTTTTGGGTGGGGAGAAACTAAATATACACAAATGTAGCCACCGACCGCCATACAACACCACGCAAAACGACGAAAAAAATCGACATCACAAAACTGACCAAATACCAAAAAACACATTCTTATCCGAAATCAGACACTTCCCTTGACCTATATAGATCTACAGTAACTCCCGATCCCATAAATTGGGATCGAACACTTCCCTTGACCTATATAGCTCAACAGAACCTCCCAATCACATCCCCCAATACAAAACTCAAAAAACACCACAAACCATAGCAAACAAACACTTCCCTTAAACCTACATACATCTACAACAGCTCCCGATCCCATAAATTAGGATCGAACACTTCCCTTGACCTATATAGCTCAACAGAATCTCCCGATCCCATCCACCAATACAAAAATAAAAAAACACCACAAACCATAGCAAACGAACATAGCTGTAGAAATTTGATCAGCTCTAACGGTGTCTCGCCCATCATCGCCCTCAACCGAGCACTATCCATGCTGTCTTTCATATCCATTCCTGAACAAAAAACCACAACAGAATACACTCAATAACAAACTCACCCGACGTACAGCAATTATCATTACATTAACCATCACACAAAACCGTTAACTCACTAATACAAATTCCGCTTCAAAACCACGAACACAGCACTCACCACTGAACAACAGCAAACTGGCCCCAACACACCAAACAAACGAAAACCATGAACACACCACCAGAGGGCACAACAAACACCAACACGACATCTACAAACACGCCACAATCACAAACCAAACTCCGCGCCATAATGACGTCACACACCACAACACGCTTACATCACGGGTCAAAGCCAACGAGTAAGATCGGAGGTTTCTGTTGACCCAAAATAAGGACAGAGTAACTTTCATTTATGGCAAACAGTCATGGATTGCCGAAGTTGATAATATTGACTGTCAAAACTAAGATGTCTATCTTACATTTTACTACCAACCAGGACCAAAGAACTTCTTTACAAAAGCTGAAAAGGATTAAGTCTGGATGCCCGTTAGAAAAAGTACTGAAGAAGCTGTCTGCCCTGGAATTTACAACAGTGGGTGAACTTTTAACCTAATGCCCACTCCGAGTGAAGAAATTTCTCAGTTGTTCAATGAGCAACATAGTAAAAACAAATAAGATGAGAACAAGATAATGTTATTAGTTGGTTCATTTCTTTTTAAACTAATCATAGATGTATTTAAATTATATAACTGATACACTTTATCCATCAGTTCATACACTGAAATTGAACCTCGAAGTTCAAATTTATACTGAAGTTTGATATCAGAAGGTCTAATTGCTGCAAAATTTTCAGATTTTTATCTGGTCCCCTAACAAAGATATTGCAGGCCAAAGAAAAAAAAATTACAAAATCGTACAGCGGAGATGCTGAGTTGCAGATAGGCACTATCTGCTTCAATCATGATATCACCATCATCTCTCTTTCTCTAAAAGGGTTAACTGATGATGTGGTCAGACAAACTGAACTGTAGAGTAGCCCAATGTCCATGTTAGATTTGAAGGTTACTGTTTGCTCATTAGCTGGCAAAACTAATACATGTGGGTTCCAATGGACGTAGATTGTAGTAGTTATTCAGAGATGAAGAGATTTACACAGCTTGCACTAGTTTGGAGAGCTGCATCAAATCAGTCTTCAGATTGAAAACCACTGTACTAAGTTTGAATGTATTAATAAGAATACAGGTATCCCTACCCAACACACTTCCAATTCCATGAGGGTCTTGTTAGTTTGTCGATTTTTCTTTCACTAACGTTTGGGTCCTTTTAGTAATGACTCATTTTCATTGTTAATTGTAAAGTAAGCTGTTTGTCTTTCAAAGTGGAATTCTGTTATTACAGCATTTCAATACTTGGGAAGAATTCTGAGTGAATATTTATGTACATGACACTACAAACACTGATACTACTACCTAATGGGTGGAAAATCCATTAGTGACAGCAAAGGAGAAAAAAAAACTTTTTTTTTTTACAATTACAGACTTACAGCAATAGCAATATAGAGTAAAATATATTGTTCATCTCTGCTTGAGCCTTACTGAGCCCCTTGGATGGTCTTGATGCTATGCAGTAAAACGAAAAGCAATGTGTGTGAAACTATTAGATGAAAAACCACGATGGGAAAACAATCTGCTGCTGTTGCAGTACTGTTTTACTGGAAAATTCTGAAATGTGCACTAATGTCAATAATGAGTCCTAAGCAGTTAAACTTTTCAAAATCACAATCAGAATGTGACATACTTCTTTATGTAAATGTTGTTGAATATATGTCTCAATAATGGATTTACCATGCAGTTTTAATTATTTAATCGAATTAAATATGCAGCAAATGCAGACTTCAATATACGGTTCGGAAAACCATTAAACACATACAAAACATTGGTCACCTCAAATCTAAACTGAAGTCGTACTTGGTTGATCACTGCTTTTACACAGTAAAGATGGTTCCTTCAGCACCAACTAACTTAATTTTTACTACCCATCAATACACATGTTTTGTTGATGTTCAATTTGTAGCCTTTACTCAATGACAGTATCCATTCCCTTCAACTGATTTTCCAGAATATCTACCATCTACCGCGGAATTACGTCGTCGGCATTGTTCAAAGATTTTTTTTATTTACTCTGCTTGATCCTAATTCCTTTAAATCGGAATCAAATCCACTAATCACAAACACGTGAAAATACCACGTGTATGTTAATTCGCCCAGGTTGCGCAAGTACACATGCAGACAAATCCACATTTTAACAAGCTTTTTTTTTTCTTCAGACTGCACCAGATTGACACAGTAGGGAACTCACATTACTATTACAATCAAGTCTTTCAGTATATCAGTCGCACTCACTGACTAGAACACATATCAATCGTAATAGACGGACAAGTAAAAAGACGATATTACGGAAAACGATTGGCATCAAATACACAAAGGCCATGTTTTGCACTCCTCCTAGAACAGCTGTTTACCTTCTCTCATCTTCTGCTCTAGTTCTTCCAAAGTGGGCTCTATCAATTCCCATCCTTCAGGTGGAGCTTTCTTGCTCCTCCGCACTTTAGGCATTCCGACGTAACTTGTACTTAACTATAACAAAACATTACAAACAATTAACTTTTAAATTATAATACAAAACCAAAGATAACACAAATTAATGCAAGTCTTCCAAGGATTGTAGGATACACGCTTACATTTGAAAATTTTGCACGCTGAAACTTTTTTTTATTTGCGTTCAGTTTCTTTACATAATAAACACGCACAATTAGGAACGACAGTCTAACATATCAGTCGCGACACTCACTGGCCACTGCTGCAAAAGTTGTTACCGTTTGACAGATGGAACGACACTAGCGCTCCAGGCGGCGAGTAAGGTGAACGTCAGACGCGTTGTAAGCATAATGTTTGTTTTGAAGCACATTTCCCACGTAATTTACGAAGTATTTGAGTTATTTTCTTGCCTCCAAGGATTTGTGTAGTATCAGAAGGCATATATGAATCTAAAATAAGCTCAAGTATGGACAAAAACCATGAAACGATTGGCAAGCTACCACACATTCGTGAAGAAACACTTGTAAAGTTGGGTACAATTGAAGCTTACCTCATTGATATCAAAAGAATATAAACACAGAGATTCACACATAAGAAGCACAGACATGTACCTCAACATGCAAAAGCTATCGACAGCTCATTTATCGTTCTGTAGCGTTACCACAGTATAACATAATAGTTGCGACACTTCGCCTCGATTTTGTTGCCTACAGCGCCAGCAGCGCCCCAAGCGGATTGTAGGTTGAACTGTGAGTTCGGCGCGATCGTGAAAGCGAATAGTGACTGATTATTTTGATTTACACAATGGTTTATACCATCGGGAGCGTTTGTAGCGCAATAAATTGCAGCAACAGCAGGAAGAAGACACCACAGCTGTCTCTTTTTAGGTTTCCTAAGGATCCTGAGAGGTATATACCATCATGTTACTAAACTGTATCGTCAGGATTCACTTGCAAACTATATGTGTATAAATGAGGAATGTATCGTTTTAGGAGCAGATCCCGGATGATGAGCTTCGCCCTGACATCTACCCTTCCTACCAACTCTAACCCCCTCTTCCTGCCTCCTCCTCAGGGCTCCCTCTCTTCATCCCGCCGCTTCCACAGCTGCCCCATGCTCTCCCCTCCTTTTCCATCCTCTCTGACCTTTCCCTCGGCAGGTCCCACATGGTAGTTTTATTCTTCGTCGTGTGTGCTCCAAGTGGGTTTTAAGTGTGTTGTTTCGGAGTGTTTTTAATACTGTGGCCAACTTTTAACCTGTGCCTGCGCATCCAGTGTCTTCTCTGTGTTTTAAGAATCGCCAACTGTGTTTTTTTTAACTTTCTGGTGACTTTTTTAACTGTCCCCAATGGACGTCTACATGTTAGTGTATTTTTACCTCCATTTTCTCCCCTTACTCTGTTTTATGCTCCCCTTTTTTATCTCCTTATGTATGTATTATTTTATTCTTGTTTTAGTTGTCGTGTCACTCGTCTGAAGAGCGGCGGATTGTGCTGCTGACAGCCCTCCCCTGCCCATATGGGGCAGGGGAATGAAATCACAATAAAGAAAAAAAAAATTTTTTTTAGGAGCAGAAAATGGCTTGTTAATAGCAGACGAGAAGACCTTATGAAGAAAGACCCAGTTTACCTGTATTTTGTCCGCTACATTTCGAAGAAAAGCAGTTCATGAACGCAGACAATAACAAACTCGTGTGGAATGCAGTACCCACACTGTTTGACATCCTAAGTAAGCCACCTCAACTGACGATGAAGAGGAAACTGCCACAAAGATTCGACAGTCAATCTAAAGATGTAAAACAGTCGTATGACACAGAAGCAGCCAGTTCAGCTCTCCATGTATCAGTGCCAGATTCGTCCGAATCGTCACCACAGACGTGCTTTGACGACAAAGTGGTTAGATTAAGTGCAGCTGTTCATGTCTTACAAAAGCGTGTGAAGTGTCAGAATTTGCAGATCGAGCGAAACTATTACTGGACAAGGAAAGTGCCTACAGACAGATTGTTGAAAATTATTCAAATATTTGGTTTTTCGTGAAATGTAATGGAATCAGCTCATTATAATGTTTTCAGCATAATTATGCCACTATTTGGCAGTTGCTTTACCCACTTTGAATAATATAAAGATTAAGGTCGTACTTGTGGCAACAGGCAACAATGACACACACAGTAGGCCTACAGAACGATAAACGAGCTGTCGATCGCTTTTGCATGTTGAGGTACATGTCTGTGCTTCTTATATGTGAATCTGTGTGTTTATATTCTTTTGATATCAACGTGGTAAGCTGCAATTCTGTCCAATGTCACAAGTGTTTCTTCACGAATGTGTTGTAGCTTGCCACTCTAAACATGATTTTTGTCCATACTTGCGCTTATTTTAGAATCATTAATTGAATAATATCTGTCTTCCGATACTAAACAAACTCTTGGAGGCAAGAAAATAACTCGAATAATTCGGAAATTACGTAGGAAATGGATGTAAACAAACTTACAACGCGTCTGACGTTGACCGTACCTGCCGCTTGGAGCGCTAGTGTCGCTCCATCTGTCAAACGGCAACAACTTTTACAGCAGTGAGTGTCGCGACTGTTGTGTTAGACTGTGGCGTTACTGTGCTTGTCATTATCGCGTTGCCACAGGTACAACCTTCATCTTTATATTATTCTAAGTGCACAAGCAACTGCCAAATAGTGGGAGAAATACGTTGAGAACATTATAATGAGCTGATTATATTAAATTTCACGCAAAACCAAATATTTGAATAATTTTCAAACAATGTCAGTGAACAGGGTCCCAACAAAATAATGTCACAAGAAGGAAGCAAGGAAAAGTAAGTGACTAACAACAGAAGTGAATGAAATACAAACCAAACATTACGCATTTGTAAGACACGAATACCTGCACTTAATCTAGCCACTTCACCGTCAAAGCAGATCTGTGTTGACGATTAACACGAATCCGGGACTGATACATGTAGAGTCGAACTCTACATGCTTCTGTATCATAGGAATGTTTTACAGCTTTAGATGGATTGTCGAATCTTTGTGGCAGTTTCCTCTTCATCGTCAGTTGAGGTGGATTATTTGGGATCTACTACTTTCCACATAAGTTTATTATTGTCTGCGTTCATGAACTGGTTTTGTTCGAAATGTAGCGAACAAAAATTAATATTATTATACAGGTAAACCAGGTCTTTTTTTCATAAGGTCTTCTCGACTGCTATCAACTAGCCATTTTCTGCTCTTAAAACAAAACATTAATCATTAATACACATATAGTTTGCGAGTGAATCCTGACGATACAGTTTAGTAACATGATGTTATATACCTCTCAGGATCCTTAGGAAACCTAAAGAAAGACAACTGTGGTGCCTTCTTCTTGTTGTTGCTGCAATTTATTGCGCTACAAAAGCTCCCGCTTGTAATAGCCAGTGTAGAAATCAAAATAAACAACCACTGTTCGTTTTCACGGTTGCGCCGAACTCACAGTTTAACTTACTGGCCGCTTGGGGCGATGCTGCCGCGGTAGGCAACAAAATTGAGGCGAAGTTTCGCGACTGTTATGTTAGACTGTGTTGGAAACTGTGTGAACCAAGTAGCAAAACGCGTGAATTAGAAGCAACTTACCACAGCACTTGACAGTGTCAAAGGTGCATCCTACTACATGTGTTACCTAGATGAGAACTGTATGCAAGTAAATGAAATATCAGAATAACATATAATGCAGAATTAGGAGGCTCTATTACTAAAAATTAACCTACGCTAAGGTTCAGCATGGTTAGGCACACATTTAAGATCGAAAAAATACGTTGAACTGATAGATGAAACGTTAAGTTAATTTGTTAAACATTAAAGAACGCTTCACACTATGGACCACCACGTCAAGTCTATGTTTACATCTACATCCTTACTCCGCTAACCACTGTGAAGTGCATAGCAGAAGGTACGTTCCACTGTAGGGCCTACCAGTATTAGGTTTTCCCGCCCCATTCATGTGTGGAGCGCGGATTCATACGTGCTATAAGTAAATTAATCTCATCCTCACGATCGTTATGAGAGTCATCATTTAAAGCCTGTGTGTGAAACATTATAACTAGGCTTTCTCGGGATAGTTTACGTTTATCTTCAAGAGTCTGCCAGTTCAGTTTCTTCAGCATGTCTGTAATACTCCCCCAAGGGTCAAACAAACCTGTGACCATTCGTGCTGGCCTCTCTGTACATACATATTCAGTTTCCACTATTAGTCCTATTTGGTATGGGACCCAAACACTTGAGCAATATTGTAGAATGATTTGCAAGAGTGATTTGTAAGAAAACTCCTTTGAAGACTTATCGTATTTCCCAGTACTCTACCAAAAAACTGAAGTCTACTGCCTCCTTCAACATGACTGAGCCTATGTGATCATTCCATTTATTATGCCTACAAACTGTTACACACATACATTTGAATGAGTTAGCCAATTCCTCCTGTGAGGCATTGACATTATAGCCATGTGCTGTTACGTTTTTTCGTTTTGTGACGTGCACAGTTTTATGTTTCTGAACATTTAAACCAAGTTACCAATGTTTGCATCACTTTGAAGTTTCATGCTCCTTTTTTCAGACAGTACTTCATTATAGATAACTGCATAATCTGCAAAAAGTTTGAGATTATTATTAATACTGTCTGTAGGGTCATTACTGTACAAGATGAATAGCAAGGGTCCCTACACACTTCTGGGGCACGCCGAAATTATTACATACTACCTGTGCCGGTAACTCTCCATCAAAGATAGCTCGCTGTGTCCTCACTATCAAGATATCCTCAATCCATTCGCTAATTTCTCTGGATACCCCATACGATCATACTTTAGATTATAAGTGTAGAACTGGTACTGAGGCAAAAATGTTTCGAAAATTAGGAAACGCTGCACCTCTCTGACTGCCTGGACGCAAGGCATTCAGTATGTCATATGAGAAAAGTATGAGTTGGGTTTTCACACGATTGATGTATTTTGAACACATGCTGGTTGGTATGGAGGAGGTCACTCTGTTCGACATGTCTCCTTAAGATTGAATTTAAAATATGTTAAGATTCTACAACAAATCAGTCTGAAGAATAGTGGACTGTAATTTTGTGAATCACTTCTACCACCCTTCTTGCAGACAGGTGTGGCCAGTGTTTTCTTACAACTACTGGGCACGTTTTTTTTGTTTGTCATATATATGATAGGTTATAGTTGGAAGAGGGACTAACTCAACAGCAAATTCCATATATAATCTGCTACAGATTCCTTTGGGGACTGTAACACTGTCCATTTTCAAGAAGTTCAGCTATTTCTCAACATCATTGATATTAATATCTACTTCACTCATCTCTTCAGTGGTACAAGAATTGTAGTGGCATGATTATCCTTGGTTTTTCTTTATGAATGAGCATTTGAAAACCGAGTCACACTTTTATGCCTTCGCTTTGCTACCGTCAGTTTCAGTTCCTACGTCATTTACGGGTTACTGGACACTAACTTTGATACCACTTTCAGCTATTACATAAAACCAGAATTTCTTTGGATTTTACGAAAGATAACTTGACAGTAATTTGCTATGTTAGTCACGCATTGCTGCCTTGACAAACATGTTTCATTCAGCATCTCTCTATCTACAGCCCTATACTTCGTTTGACATTTATTATGCAGTTGTCTCTGTTCCTTTTTGAAGTTTCTTTACAGAGACTGTACACCATAGAGGGTCCTTCCCATTATGGATTGTTCTACTGGGTACATATCTATACAGTGCATAACCAACCATACTTTTAAACTTGAGCCATGCTTCCTCTGCATGATCCCATCCTATGTTAAAAGTTTCAAGTTCCTCATTGAGATATGAGACTGCTGTTTTTTTTATCTAGTTTACTGAACATATGTAACTTTCTGCTCGTTTTAGTTGTTCCCTGTATTTTAGTAGCCATTGTTGCCATAACCACACTATGTTCACTGATACCAGTTTCCATGCAGACATCCTCAAAGAGGTCAGGTATGTTTTACATAGAATCTAAAATATTTCTGTCATGAATGGGGTTCTGAACTATCTGTCCTAGGTAGTTTTCAGAGAAGGCACTTAGTAATGTTTAAAAGGATGTCTTGTCATACTCACCACTAACAGAATCTAAAATATTTCTGTCATGAATGGGGTTCTGAACTATCTGTCCTAGGTAGTTTTCAGAGAAGGCACTTAGTAATGTTTCGAAGGATGTCTTCTCATACTCACCACTAACAGAATTGTAATTTTCCAAACTGGATGCTGGGTGATTAAAGCCTCCCCTGACAAATACAGTATGATCAGGCAACAGACAACATTCCATTAGAACTACTGACGCCCTCGGGAGAGCCAGTCCTGACAAAACTCTACTATCTGGTGAGCAAGATGTATGAGACAGGCGAAATACCCCAAGACATCAAGAAGAATATAATAACTCCAATCCGAAAGAAAGCAGTTGTTGACAGATGTGAAAATTACCGAACTATCAGTTTAATAAGTCACAGCTGCAAAATACTAACACGAATTCTTTACAGACGAATGGAAAAACTGGTAGAAACCGACCTCGGGGAAGATCAGTTTGGATTCCGCAGAAATGTTGGAACACGTGAGGCAATACTGACCTTACGACTTATCTTAGAAGAAAGATTAAGGAAAGGCAAACCTACGTTTCTAGCATTTGTAGACTTAGAGAAAGCTTTTGACAATGTTGACTGGAATACTCTCTTTCAAATTCTAAAGGTGGTGGGGTAAAATACAGGGAGCGAAAGGCTATTTACAATTAGTACAGAAACCAGATGGCAGTTATAAGAGTCGAGGGACATGAAAGGGAAGCAGTGATTGGGAAGGGAGTGAGACAGGGTTGTAGCGTATCCCCGATGTTCTCAATCTGTATATTGAGCAAGCAGTAAAGGAAACAAAAGAAAAATTCGGAGTGGGTATTAAAGCCATGGAGAAGAAATGAAAATTTTGAGGTTCGCCGATGACATTGTAATTCTGTCAGAGACAGCAAAGGACTTGGAAGAGCAGTTGAACGGAATGGACAGTGTCTTGAAAGGTGGATGTAAGATCAACATCAACAGAAGCAAAACGAGGATAATGGAATGTAGTCGAATTAAGTCGGGTGATGCTGAGGGAATTAGATTAGGAAATGAGACACTTAAAGTAGTAAAGGAATTATGCTATTTGGGGAGCAAAATAACTGATGGTGGTCGAAGGAGAGGATATAAAATGTAGACTGGCAATGGCAAGGAAAGTGTTTCTGAAGAAGAGAAATTTATTAACATCGAGTATAGATTTAAGTGTCAGGAATTCGTTTCTGAAAGTATTTGTATGGAGTGTAGCCATGTATGGAAGTGAAACATGGACGGTAATAGTTTGGACAAGAAAAGAATAGAAGCTTTCGAAATGTGGTGCTACAGAAGAATGCTGAAGATTAGATGGGTGGATCACATAACTGATGAGGGGGTATTGAATAAAATGAATTAGGGAGAAGAGGAGTTTGTGGCACAAGTTGACAAGAAGAAGGGACTGGGTGGTAGGACATGTTCTGAGGCATCAGGGGATCACAAATTTAGCATCAGAGAGCAGCGTGGAGGGTAAAAATCATAGAGGGAGACCAAGAGATGAATACACTAAGCAGAAGGATGTACGTTGCAGTAGGTACTGGGAGATGAAGAAGCTTGCACAGGATAGAGTAGCATGCAGAGCTGCATCAAACCAGTCTCAGGACTGAAGACCACAACAATAACAACAACAGGAAACTTATGCACAAGCGAACTGAGTGTTTCTCTGAAGTTTACAGTTAAGTCAGTTAAGTTGTTGATAGGGGGCACCAATTACAATTTTATGTCCACCCGTGATACTGAATTTCGCCCAAACACTCTCACATGCAACTCCATTATGTATCTCTGTGGATTTGAGTGTCTTGCCTACTGCAACAATGCACTACCTCCATTTTATGTTAGCCCTTCCTTTCGATATAAGTTAAATTCTCCTCAAAAATCTCACTGCTATCAACTGCAGGTTTTAGCCAGCTTTCTGTTCAACTATTATGTAAGCTTCATTGCTTTTCAGGATACTAGGAACTGGAACTTTGTTGTGAATGCTTTGGCAGCAAACTGTTAAGGTTTTACTACTTTGTTCTGTAATGGGCATTCCTTTGGATCTTGCACTAACACTTCTGGGTCTTCTACAGCTGTTTCTTCCTGGACCCGAAGGAGACTTACCTGGTCTAACAAACCCTTGTGTGCACCACCCACACAGTCAGCTACTCGGGTAACAGCCTCTGATGTGTAGTGCACACATGACACATTTAGGGGGCCCTACTTTTAATAGGGGGCCCTACATTTCTCCATCCTGCAGTTCAAGTCCAGGAATGCACAACATAATTTGTCTCAGAACCTTCAAAGTCTTTGGTTCAGTCCTTCTACTGGACTCAGAACCAGGGTGACATGATCAGTTCTGGGGTCAATACGGCAAATTTTGATCTGTTTTGAAACTCCATGCACGAGCCTGGTCTTCTCAACCTTCTCTGCCAATCACTGGAATGATCCAAATTAGACCTCAGAGCCTAGACGACAGATCTCATATTCTCCAATGTGTGCAGCAGTCTGCAGATGGTTGTATCGTGTTTCCTCAATAGCTGCCAGAATAGCTTCTTCAGAATGATGAATGACGCCCCCAGGCGCACACGCTGAGTCCACCTAATGATCCTTCCTGGCCCTTGCTGCCATTACCCTAAGGGGTACCGTTATTCACCATATGTTTGAACTGCCATTGATTAATAGACCCTACCTCTTTGAATTTGTCTCCTCCTCATACAGGACAAAGCTGTACTTAGTAGTAATTCAACCAACAGAATCCAGGGACATAATTCTGACTGAGGAGAAGTCATGTATGCGATTCCCCAAGGCTCAATCTTAGATCCTCTACTGTTTCTCATATATGTAAATGATCTATCGTTTAATGTACAACAGGCAGAATTAGTTCGTTTTGCAGATGACAGCAATATTGTAATCATTCCCAGTATACATTCAGAAATGGTAAACAAAGTTTTCAAAAGCCTCACTGACTGGTTTTCTGCGTATGCTCTCACCTTGTATTTCACAAAGACACATCATATTCAGTTCTGGACCTCTAGGGGCACTGCACCAGTGATAAGTGTAACACATGGAGATGATATAATACGTAGGGTGGAAAATTCAAAATCTTTAGATCTGCATATTTGTGAGAATTTAAATTGAAAAATAAAACAATTTTGGAACTCATAAAACAACTTAGTTCAGCCACATTGCACTTTGAATCATAGCAAATTTTGGGGAGAGAGAAATCTGTAAGTTGACATATTTTGCTTATTTTCATTCAGTAATGTCATATGGAATAATGTTCTGAGATAACTCATCTTTAAGAAAGAGTGTCTCCAATGCCCAGAAACGTGCTGTAAGAATAATATTAATATGTGGTGCTCACTCACGATAATCTTGTAGACATCTGTTTGAGGAATTGGGCATTCTGACTACTGCTTCACAGTATACTTATTCCGTCATGAAGATTGTTGTAAATAATCCACTACAGTTCAAAAGGAACAATGAGGTACATAATTACCATACTAGAAGAAAAAATGACATTCATGACTCAAAATTAAGGTTTTCTTTAGCACACAAGGGGGTGCACAACGTTACAACAAAAATTTTTGGCCACTTACCCAGTGATATAAAATGTCTAAGAGATAGCAAGATAAAATTTGAAAATAAATTGAAAAAGTTTCTGCTTGACAACTCCTTCCATTCTGTAGAAGAATTTCTATGTATGTAATGTGTAAAAGGTGGTGGGTAGGAATTGATAACTCAATTTTTATAACTTTTTTTCATTTTGGGGGATAAATAATTATTATATGGTGATGTTTAGAACACCAATAGATTTACGAATTAATTTGGAATATGAATTTAAAATGACTCATTCCACATCATGACGATTTATTGTGCAAAATGATCTGTGGAACATGAAAGTAACTAACTATAAGGGAATAAATACAGTTTTTTTACCTTATCTATTTTGTTTTTATCTTATGTAACTAATAACGTCAAAACACAGTTTCTCACTGGCTATCACATCACCTTCCCGCAATGCATTCCAAGTATCAGTATTCATATAGCCCATCAACAGACCTCACACGACACCAAGGTTCCCCAGGAAGGAAATATTGACAGTCACATCATCTGCTAACATCATAAGTTGCATCTACATTTAAATCTACATCTATACTCTCCAAGCCACCGTGCAGCATGTGGCAGAGGGTACTTGGTGCACCAATGTCACTTCCCCTTTTCCTGTTCCAGCCAGTTACAGTTTGCAGGAAGAGCGACTGCTGGTAATTCATTGTGTGGGCTCAAAGCTCTCTAATTTTGTCTTGATGGTCCTTTGACAAGAAATTCCTAGGAAGAAGCAATATATTTCTATTTATTCGCAATAGGTTACATTTGTTTATGTTGAGGGTCAGTTGCCACTCCTCTACAGATATTCTTGCATTTCGCTACAATTCTATTGCGTCGAGATTTCTCTGTATACAAAAGCATCATCTGTGAAGAGCCTCATGGAACGTTCGACGTTATCTACTAGTGCATTTACAAATATTATGAAAAGCAGTGGTCCTGAAACACCCCCCCCCCCTAGAGCACATCTGAAGTTATGTTTACGTCTGAAGATTCTCTATGTACTAAATGATATGCTGTTTTCTCTTTGCTTCAAACTCTTTAATCCGATCACACAGTTGGTCTCGTATTTTGTTCATTAGGTGGCAATGTGGAACTGTATCCCAATGCCTCCAGAAGACAAGGAAAATGACATTTAGCTGAGCACCTGTATCTACTGCTTTGTAGGTCTCATGGAGGAACAGAGTGAGCTGAGTTTCACAGGTTCATTGTTTTCAGAACCTGTGTAGGTTCCTACACATGAGATTTTCGGTCTCCAGAAATAAGATAAAAAGCCAGCATCAAAGATATTCCAAAATTCTACGATGGACCGACGTCAGAGATACAGGGTATCTGCTCTTTCGACCCTTTTTGAAAACAGGAATGACCTGTGCTTTTTTTCCAATCTTTAGGAACATTTCTCTGCTCTAGAGACCTACAGTACACTGCTGCTAGAAGAGAACAAGTTCTTTCGCATTGTAGTGGTTAATAAAAAAGAAAAAGAGAAGAAAAGAAAAGGTTGAAAATGTGGGAAGAAATGGTGAATAAAGAGGGGGTTTTAAAATCGGTAATGACCGTGAAAAAGGGAAAGAATGAAATGAAAATCGGACTTCGTATTACAGAAAAGTTATCGGACTTCGTGATTCGGAAAAGCTATTGTTGGGGTGGTCCTTGTGGCGTTTCTGAGCCAAAGTCAAACCAAATTTCACTACAAAAATTATTTGAAAGAGAACAGAGAATAACAAAATATGATTAATGGGGGGAAATGGCATAGATAAGAGTTCATACTTTACCATGTTAACATGTCTTCTTTCGTGCGGCGTCCAGGTCTTCAAAAATCACCTACTTCATTTCTGCATGAAAAGTAGTAGCTGCTCCGAAATTATGCAATAAATTTAATTGTCCAGGAATTACTAATGTATACAAATCAAAATCGTCTTGATATTAAATGCAATGTATTTTATTTTGCTGCCTCCATCCTCCAACCACACAAACTTCCACAATACATCTGCACATTAATAAGTTTTTTCGTCTTAATCGACCAAGACTAGCTAATAAGTAAGTTAAGCTTCCGCTCTCCAGAGACAAAAGACGGATAGAAAACAAATAGAGTTACAATTTTAGTACCTTCATTTACTTATATATTTTCTCTGCCATCGAGCGCTCATACCGCTGCGATGGTATAATTTATATCTGAGGGAACGAGTGTAGCGTGGCGAAATTCAAAGTCCCGCTACAGCATACTCTGTATAGAGTTGAATTGGCATCCTGTCAAGTCCAGTGGCAGTTCCTCTATTGAGTGATTTCAGTTGCTTTTTTATCCCTTGGTCACTTATTTCGATATCTATCATTTTGTCGTTTGTGCGACAGTTAAAGGAGGAACTAGTCTGCGATATTCCTCCAGCAAACAGTTTTGGAAAAAGATGTTTAGTGTTTCAGCCCTTTGTGTGCCATTCTCTGTTCAAATGCAATTATGGTCACAGGATGTATGAACAGATGACTTCAATCGGCAGCTGATTTAACAAAAGGCCAGAACTTCTTAGGATTTTCTGTTCAGTTGATAGACAGAGTTTTAATTTTATATTTGTTGAACGCTTCATTCATAGTACTCCTTACACTAATTTTGGCTTTGTTCAGTTTGAGGCTTTAGCTACATTTAAATGTACAGTGAAGCTATCTTTGCTTTCATAGCACCTTCCTACAAAGTTGTTGAACAACGGTAGCTCTTTTACATCCCTCACAATTTTATTCAGAACACACTTTTCTAAAGGATGTTATATGGTGCTCTTGAACTTTGTCCATTGATGCCCAACATTGTCTGCGCTGGAGATGAAAGTTTCGTGATGACTTCCTACTTGTAAGCCAATCTGCAATCTATCTCTTGTCTCTCTCGTTAAACAGAAAGGTTTTCCTAACTTTCTTTCTATTTCTGTTTACAGATGTATTCAGTGATGTTGTAATGGCCTTGTGAACACTGATTCCCTGATTTATACTAACTAGGTCGAAGAGTTCATATCAGTTTGTTACCAGCAGTTCTAAGATGTAACCTTCATTGGTTGATTCTGTGATTAACTACTTCAGGTAATTTTCAGATATGGTACTGTAACGTCTCTTAGCAAAAGGCATATTATATGTGGTAGAAAAGAAAAGGAGAAAAGAATAATTGAACTGGATGATTGTAATTGCGTGGACAACGATTGTGTGAACTTTATGTAATAAAGAGAAAGAATTATGTGTCATGTTTTGTTCTTGTATAGAATTATGTATTGATTTTTTTAAATAATATCTGTGTCGGCGAGTACTGAAACCGCCACAGAGATACTTATTAAATATCAAACAAATATGACAATATGTCACTACTATAAATAGTAATAACCGAACATTAATTTCTCTGTCGTCTTCTTGTAGTTACATGAGTAGGAAGAGCCTGTGATGTTATATTGTACGCTTGCGTAGCATTCTTTTGTCAAGATTGAGAGAGGGACGCCATTAGACATTGATTTGGAAAGGTGTGTAATAACTTAATCTGTTTAAATGTTTTGAATAGAGTTACTTAGTGAAAACTTGCATTATGATTTGTAATAAGCTTGCCTGGCATTTTATCCCATCCTTTTAAGACATTTTCAGTTATTTAAATATTATTCGTGGGGCAGAGCTGCGCTACGAACGAACGAACCGCTGCCGCGCCACATTCCAACTGCATTAAATGAAACCAATCAAACGCAAAGATGAGGACTGGTAATGGTGAACTAAAATTATTTCTTTCAGATTTCGGAATTGCAGAGCAGAGCAGCAGATTTTATGATGTGTTTTACAGGTTGACGCAGGCTGCTGATGATATATTACTAACAGTGCAAAAAGATAATTTACCTTCATAACATAAAAGAAATCTTGCTGTGCTGGTCTGACAAACCTTATAGTAAAAACATCTTTTTCTATGATAATAGTCTCATGTTCTCGTGTTAATCGTGGTACTTATTGGTGTCTTACTGTTAACAAAAATCCACTGCAAAATTTGAATGTTGAACTATCATTGTGTACTGTAACATCGATATTGATAACAAAATAATTTTCATTAACCTTTTCAATAACTGTAAAGTAAGGAAGATATGTTGAACTTTATGGCGAGTTACAGTAACGAAAAAATGTTCCTTTAATAGAAAGCCAGATCCAGAATAATAAGAACATAATATATTTTGTTTTGTTGAAAATTAATGATCCAAAGAAAGTCACAGCACAGCATCACTAAAAGGTATTTCGGGGCTCTTTTCGTAGCAACATATTTTATCTCATATATTAGTTGTTATGCGAGTAATAATAAAACAAAGCAAAAAATAGTAGAGCCGGCGAAAGTACTTAAAACAGTTTCTCATTATTCTCTGTCCCTGTCACCCATCCTAATTTCTTGAGTCTCCCAGTCTGTAAGTGGATTAAGTTAAAATCACCATCTAAAACTATAAGCTCTATTCCGAATAGCGCGAGAAAAGTGTTGTACAAACACGGAATAAGGCCTAACCAGAGAATAAACTCGTGGTAACTTAACTGGCGATTTCTGGCTGGTTAGCGAACTTAAATGGGCAGTAAGTTTTCAAGATGGCAAGAAAGTAGCAGATGCAAACAGCAATGACGAGATTTTGGCTGAATTCTTCATGAGAATGGGAAGAAAGTGAGACGACGCCGATTCCGAATTTTATACAGATTTCGCTTATCAGAGGAAGCCGTACTTTGTCTTTTAAATCTTGTACATGAGAAACTGGAGTTTATGACGAACAGGTGAGACTATTTCTCTGCCTCCTTAATTAATACTGCTTATTCGTATTAACATGCATTTGATTTCTGCACTTCGTGAATTCCATCATGTTGTGTGCATAAATCAGGCACACTAAAATGACGATTCGTGCAAAAATAGCCTTGTTTATCTGACTGTGTTAGAATCGCTGTTTAGTGGAAAGGGCTGTCTCTTTTTCTTTAGCAGACAGTGCCATAATAGGCTTAACCAAATCGCAAAGCTTCACCACTTCTGTATACTATTGGTATTAAAAGCTTGGGTTAATTCTAGTGTCCGATTCCACCCGTCAGCTTTGACCAATGACATTATGTGTGTTGTTTTTTTGTTTGTACCGCAGATTGTAGTTATGAACGTTACTGATTTCTCTGCATTTCCTTGTTACGCACTTATATTTAAAATTCGATATACATTGTTTTGTTTTCATATCGTAATTTGTTTTCCGCATCTTTTGTTGATGAAAGTAGCACTGATTTATAAGATCTTAATTTCTCGCGCAACTGCTTTTCATTATGGATGAGTCAGTTGTACAGCGAAAATTCTCCTTGAGAAAATGACTGACTGTAAATCAAGTATAAGATTTTTGCAATCATTTGGCGTTATTGCAGAATTTTGCAAATGCAGTGTTTGTGGAAATTATATGGTTTTGACAAAGGTTCCATCATCACGAACTTCCGAGGAATACATGTGGATTTTACTTCTAGTCACTGATTACAATTATTCGATGGTTCAATACTTACATCGTTTTTGCAGTACATGTGGAAAATATAATACAATATCTGCACTCATAATTGCTCTCTGAAGTTTTGCACAAAAGTAATACCTGAAAGGGGAAACTAGAAATGACCTAAATATGAGGTCAATTCTAGTTACCGATTCCAATCATTCGAATGTTCATTAACTGGATCTTTATTTTTCCAGCAGTTATCTTACATGTAATAACATTTTTCCACTCATAATTGCTCTCTGACTTACCACGAAACAGCTACAAGCATTGGAGTCGGTAACTAGACTAACTATGTAGGTCAATTCCAGTTACAAACTGTTCGATAGTTCATTCATTAGATCTTTTTTTCTCTTCGATAGTTCACTAACTGGGTCGTTTTTTTTCTAGCAGGTGTCTCAAATGTAATAAGATTTTTCCACTCGTTGTTTTCTGATTCATGGCAAAACGGCTGTAAACATTGGAATTGATAACTAGAATTGATATGTTGTTCCCATTACATACGCCTTTGCACTGTTTATTCATTTATACAGTTTATTATATTTTTCTTCTCGTATAATATTGTTTGGTGATTGATCTTTAACTTTTCATAAAAATGAATTTCAGTCGACTGTATTATCCTTTTATCCAGGTTAGTTAATTTCTAAGATTCAACAAATATACCATTTCTGCACTAGTAGTTGCTCTCTGAACTTCTACAGTAACGTTAGTAATATTGGAATCGGTAACTAGAATTGACCTGCAGCTCAATTCCAATATTTGTTGATTTTTAATGGATTTCCATTACTTGAGTTCCTGCCTTGTTTAGAATTTACAGCGTTCATTTCTCCTTATTTTGTGTTACTAACACGTATTTGTTATAATTCGCTTTATTTTTCCGCTCTTCTCTTCTAATTTAATTTCTCCCCACCCAAAAACCCAACTTTCCTGCGCTTCTCCTGTTTGAATTAATAATCAATAATATAATTAACGTAATTTTGCAATAGGACGATTTCACCATGAGCTACACCGTAATACAGTTTATGGTTGCCTGTGTCCCTCCACTCGCATAAATTATGGTAATAGTTCTAATAAGACAATATTTTTTTACATTCCTGTTCTTATTTATTTCCGTTATCTTCAACTCGTTTACACGTAATTCGATTGAATAATAATCGCGTTAAAGGTGAATATTATTTTATCGCACGCTATATTCGTTTGTTTACGAGTATGATCCGTTCCCTTCATAGATTGCAGATAAGCAGCATCTTTGCCTTAAGTATGACGTCATTCGTCAAAGCCGACGAGTGGAACCGGACACTAGAATTTATCCAAAATCTTTTTCTGTTTTAGACAAACTATCGAGTTTTCGTGTTGCAAAACACTTTGATAAAACAGTATTGTCCTAATATCACTCAGCCACACTATTTCAATAGCAGAAAATATTGTTCCACTGTTATCCAATGTGTATGTCGCGTTCCCACTGTGTGTTAGGCTCGCGACTAACTATCGTGTTCTTATTCAAGAAGAAGTACGTCTTCTATGTTTATCATATTTTTATTAAAGATCGCTCAGGAAAGAACACATAACATAGGCAGTGATTACACAATACTAACCAATGGAAAGTTACAGAACTTGTTGACACTTGCGTCCCGTCAGCTGATTGCAGCTGCCAGTCGAGCGACCGCCTTAGTCGCCACCGGTAGGCCCCTTTCTGTAAACACCACAGTAGTGTGAGAACAAATTCCCGCCTTTTAGTGTAAATATTAGGATCACAGGCCCATTAATGCTTTAGACCAGCCACATTGTCACTCATTTACAATTATTCACTGAAGCCTGTGAACTACTTGTGCTTACTCAAGCTAAGCTTAAGACATTAAGATGGAAGTTAGCAATTTTCTTTTTTTAAAAAAAAAGGTGATGTACCCCAGTTATAGAACATAGCTGTTGTGTTTCTCAATTATTAGTGTTATCCACATTAGCCCACCCATATTTATCATAAAATAATAGATATCTATGTAGCTCATAAGAGCAGAACAGGTATCTAGTTATTGAATCTGCATTGTTGTAGCGTGTGGAAGGAATGCCCCAAATGCTATGTTTTTAACTCTCTTTCCATATCAAATTATTTTCACAGGCCTCCTTTGTATCAAATTATAGCTAGTTGAAGGATACTTGAATTGAAGTATCTTAAATTGTACTTGTGTGAAGTACAATTTCTCTGATACTGATGGCTATGATAGTTTAACGTAACATGAAGTGTATACTACACTAATGTTCCTGGTTCACTCAACCACATCTATAGCAGAAAATATTGTACACTCTTATCCCTCACTGGACTACAACTTTCCATCATTTAGTCAATGCTTCAGGGCAACAAAATTGTCCACCACATAGCATTATTCTCATAAACATGTAAATTATTTGTGCTTTCTCAAGCTTAGTTTAATACAATAAAAATAACATGGAGGTCGGTTATCGTCAAACTACATCTAAATTTATTGTAAATTGACTGTAGCAGCACCACAGTTTAAGATAGGTAAGTTATATTTGGTGCAATATTTCGGAGCGCACAAGTCACAGCCAGATGCGGGTTGGATTGCAGTAAGTGACACAGACCAGCAGTTGCGAAGTGGAATGGAGGCCACAGGGGCCATCGAATCGCTGAAAAGAGTAAATGCAGCGGTTCACATGTTGCAAGCTATAGGCAGAAGGGGCCCACTGGCACAACCAGGGTGTGGGGCGTACATGACTCAGAGCGGTGTGTTAGAGAAACCGAGGCGTGCAGACAAGTATAAATAGGTGCCATTTTCTAACGAGATTCATTCAAGTATGGCAACTCTCCTTGGTGGCAGCGCATGTCACACTGCCGGGCTACACACAGCAACAGATGGGGCAACAGCATCTCAGTCCACAGCGGGTCGTTGGTTCGACCCTCTGAGGCCGACACAGGGCCGCAGCCAGCCAGGATGGGCCACTCTTTGGGTCGCTGCCACGGGCAGTCGTTTCGGTTTCTGACACACGCCGGAGACTTCCATGGTGAGGACTGCAGATTCAGACTCCGGATCGCGGGCGGTCGTTGCTGCCATGTTCCCAGCTATGCCAGCCGAGGAAGAAGCATCAGCAGGGTCGGACTACATCTCCTGGCGGAGCAGCGCGGAGTCAACGTGGACGGTGGCCGCTGAGTCGGCTGCTGGTGCAGCCATCCTGACATAATCGGAACTCTACAGCTGGCAAACAAGGCCAGCACGACACAGCGTTGCGTTGCACAGGCCACTGGTTGTACGTCCTCAGCAATGCAGGGCCTGTGACGCAGACTGAGGTGAACGAAGCTCTGTAATGGAAACGAGTAAATCATTTAGAAAGTTCTCGCCAGGTTTTAATACGGCAACTCCTGGCACCCATCCACTACATAACTGTTATCTTTGTGTTATAAGAAATAGGTGCACATCATTCAACTAATACGAATCTTTAGTTGTTGAATCTACATAAACATAACAGTTGAAGGAGTGACTGGCAAGTCACAATTTTAAATTTCTCTTGAAATGTCTTGTGTCATTCTTTTCTTTCTTTCAGAAATGACTCTGTACCACAAATGAACCAGCTTCTACAGACACTGAGATATTTTACCTCTGGTGATTTCCTTTTGTCCACTGGAGACTTAATTGCTTCTGGCAGGGGACAGCCAGCAGGATTATTAAAAGGATGTGTATGCCTTGGACAACTTGCAGAAGAGTTAGTTTTTTTTAATTTTTCAGTGCTCTGTTGTAATTAAATGAAAACAAAGTAAACAAATGTACATAGATTAATATACTTTTACTATGAAATCATTTGTTTTAATTTTTATTTTTTGATCCCCATTTTGAGTATATTCTTTTTTAACCTGTACAGTTCTTCCTCCATTTTCTGGTTCCTGTCAAACTACTTTTGAAGCAGCACCATCTGCAACTCTGCTAATTCTTTCACATTTGAGAACAGGTATTTTTATTTTGAAAACAAAACTGACAGTTGTAAACTGAGATGAGTGCAGGAAGGCAGGAAGAACACAGTGAATGTGTCATGCCACCAGTTACTGCTCCTTCTCTCCCAGATTACATACACCTGTTAGAGATGATTGTACAAGACAAAATTATCTATGAAATAGTTGCTGTTCCTCAAACATTTAGGGGGAGATACAAAAACAACAGCCTCCAGTTTGATATGAGGCATAGGTACATTTCTATCCCATGATTGTTAAAAGGATAATGGTTGCTTATTGTTAATGTTGGCATCTTATTCTTCATATATACACTCAATGTAATTAACGATCACCTCATCATAGAAACAGGATTTATATATGTCCAAGAACCACAAAAGTGGATGCACAAATAGTGTTCAATAATTTTGCAAGTGTATTTCCAGTAGAACGCCCATTGCTCCTATAATAGATTAATCATTCTAAGATGCAAATACAACAGCAAGCTAGACAGTAACACCTCTCAGAATTTTCAGTAAAAATCAATCGCCATTATGGCTGTGTTGTCACACTTTCTTATAGGGACTGATTCGACCAACTATTCCACAAAGCTGACCATATTTCACAGCTACTTCTATATTATGCACCTACTTAAAATTTACAATCTGCCATACAGCTACATTTGATTGTGTACTATTGTTTATAGAGATGTTGCATCTGAATCAAATTGATTGTAGCATCTTTCAGTTGACAACTTTATGAAATCATTTATTTCACTGTACACAATTTGGAACTTACACTTCACGTATGCAACACCAACAATCTGTAGCCTCTGCTACCTTTTCTGGGTATAATATTTACGTGTTTCTTTAACACACGCACAAAAATCCTTACATCTGATGTAGGTGCTCTGTCGATCTATGTGAAGTTGTTTGTGAATGGAAACTGTTGCATATTCTTTTCCATAATTTATTCGAAAACCTAGAAAGATTGCTTACTGGTCAAACAACAAACACCTGATCCTTTTAACTAGTCTCAATATAGATTATTATATTGTTGTTCATGTAAGTACCCTACCAATTTAGTTAAATGATTCGCACTAATATTTTTATTGAATGAGAGTGCAGCAGTTTTCGTGTTTTCCATTACACACTTGAACTCATTTGCAGTATGTCCCAGACTCAGAGTACCCACAAGCGAATAGTTTTGCGATCTGTAACGCTTGTCAGTCATATTTGACACGCTACTTCTGCAGATGACAACTAAGTAAATATGAAAAGACATACACGAAAACCCAGAGTGCTCTTCAGTTGATGCCAATTTAACTGGAGATAACCGCAATTTCGGGAATAACCTACTCCTCGGTTAGCTATCGCTGGATTTATCCCAAGATTGTAAAACCGGCCCTAAGCACACAGCTGCAATTAACCAACAGCTAAGTAACTTACATAATGCAAGATGCAATTTTACTGAGAGTATGGTCATGACTGGCAGTATTAGTATACGAATATGCAAATTTTCAATAAACATGGATGAATGTGATTGACCAGTAAAAACAGATTAAATATTTAAAGGGAATGTAACATAGCATTCAGTACCCTCTAGTTATCAACCACCAGCTAAGTAAATTAAACTTCTTAAGAAAAATGGTTCTGACTGGCCAAAGTTGAACACACAACAACATAATGGACATAAGACTGTACTATCATTTAAGTAACAACGGCTGGAACAACCTGTCAGACAAAGTAGGTACAATTTACTTTCTGAACAAACGGCCATGATAAACCATAGAAGAACAGTTACCATAAAGTTAAATATGAAGCTTTACACACCCTTCAACAAGAATAGCCATAATAAATCCATGGAGTCCAAAGATCTTTAAAGTCTCCAAGAACACAGTTGTGAATAACTAAGAAAAAATAAATAACAACACTTAAACATAAGGCTCTGAATTCTCTTTAAGCAAGAAACAACAGACTTAATGATATAGAACAATCTCAGTTAAATGCATATGAACTTGTGGAAAATTGGGTACCAGCAGTGTGATAGCAGATTATTGGCACACTATAGAGAGACTATTTCCACACTATTTACTTGTATGCACAATGTACATAACTCATGTAATCATTGTGAGCATACAGAGCATGCTCACTTCGACTGACTCAAAGGGCAGTGATCTTGCTTTTACTGAGTCAGTGATGTTATGCTGCCACAAGCTTTTCATACAGTTACCCGACGGTACTCATACATGACATCCCGAACTACAGTCAGTGGCGCCTTTTAGTTTAACCTATTGCAACTGCCAGTGCCTAAGCACACTGGACAAGCTAATTTCTGGAGACATCCAAATCACTCAAACACTATAACAGACAGGGACATAGTAAATTCTCATGGTGAACAGCGGTTTTTTTAGTACTTTAAAATGAACACAAACAGTCTCAGCCGCATCACATCTAACTGAAATGACGAAATTCCTAGCCCATCGTGCTACTCAGCCAGTTTTACGCTGGTGGGCCAACATCCAAGTCAGAATCTCCTGAGATCCAGGTAAAACAGCCAGAGCAGTGCAACTCGAGACTAAGGAGTGCCCTCAATGCATGGCTTGTGTTCACCCCTTTGTTCCTACAATCGCACTGCCACGATACCAGAACACAGCATGTCAGTCTGCATGATAAAGGAGAGGATGAATCCAGGTACCCCTAGTGCCAGCACATCACTATGTACACTCTTCAAGGATTCAAAAGAGGTTTTTTGGCTCTCAACCTATACGAACTTCTTGTACTTCTGCCTCAACTGATTTAGCGGTGCACTAGCCCTGCAAAGATAGGCATAAATTTGCGAAAAAATCCATCGTCTTGATAAAACGGACAATGTCTATCTTATTTCGTCAGACAGGTAAATTCCCAAGCACAGTGCCTAAAAACTGTGATAGTTCTGCTGCCCCTCTTGCTGAGCTAAATGGCACTGTGTTGAATTCCTGTAAGTTCTAATCTGTGTAAAAAGCTGTTAGTGGCTTGGGCTCCTTGGTCAACATACTTGGTAATAGGCTTGGTTCACGTCCAACTTGATTCCTGCACCAGCAAACCAAGTGAAGAAATTATGTAAGTCTGTTAGCTGAACTAGTTCTAATACCACCTTATGGCTAAGAGTAGGTAATGCACCAGCAGACAGTAACTGGCCCTATTGGGCTTCAGAAATATGAAGATCAGTGACATGTATGAGGAGATTGACCGCCTGATCACACCATCCTTTAATAACTGATTCGTGATCTCGTACAGCACGTGCATCTTCAGAGGTGGCAGTCAGTAGGGCTCCTGCCTCACCAGGTTCTGATCAATCAGCTTGTTCAATTTTATTAGTCGTGTCTGTGCTATCAGTTCAAGCATCTGGGAAAGATCGCAGCACTTCAAATAATAGTTCCCTCTCGGTTTCTGCTAAGTGCCCAATATAAAATTTGACCCCTTTACCCTGAACATGACAAACAATAGCAGAAATTATGTGGTTACAAAACTTCTCATCCACACGAAAATTTAAAGCATAACTTCCTAAGCCACTTTCATAACTCTGCGTGATCTCAAGTAAAAAATCACATCAACCGCCGCAGAATACCCCCTCTAGACTGAAGCCACACATCATGTCCTGTGACGAAACAAGCGCTGTATCATTTGAGAGATACAGAGGCGAGTGGGTGTGCCGGACATACCCCAGTTCACTGCTACTAGCGCCATGTCATCATAACACGCCTGTGCGTAGCATGCAAGTATTGCACTATAATCTAAGGGTGAAGTTAAAAATTAAAGTTGCTGTCCCAAACTCTGTCAACATATGCTTCAGTATATTAATGTTTAAATAGTTAACTCTCAGAGTGATCAGATGAATATCTTTCCCTAAATACATCGTTTTAAGAACAAAATAAGTGGCACTAAATAATAAAACTAAAAAACCAAAATTATTTAGAATGTGCAAATGTATTTGAGACTCAACTGTTACAAGTTTCAACTTGATCAGAACAATATTTTGGTCAAAATCGCAGTTTTTACGAAAAATTGAAGGCACTAAATATTAGACTTAAGAATTATGAAAATTCGTATCAAGCTTCAATTCGATATAAAAAATTAATACCGGGGCATAGAGCAGATGATGGCAGGTGTTCCCTTCAGCCGTCCACTGTGCGCATACATAAATATGGCCTGAGAGGCAGTGACACAACTTGACTTCACTTCTCACTCAGCTATCAATCGTTCAGCTTCAGTCAAATGACAGCTTACGCACTGCTTCAGATGACGTCACAGCTGTGCTGCTGCTAAATGACTGTTTTTTTTTGGCACAAATAGGAAGTGAACTCACGAGGACTGTACAACGTACTGGATCGCTTAGATGTCGCGAAAGTAACTGTTTGTGTGTAATGTTAACAAAACCGTGTGGTGGTGATATTATTTTTCCACTTTCTTGGCGAGCAATCAACTTTGATTATCAGAAGTCAAGGCCAAAGACCATTTAATGCGAACTTACCACAGAGGTAGCCTCTGAACTGCTAATAGTGCTGTTTATGATAGAAGCATTATTATTACTATTACTATTATTATCATCAGGAATATTACTTGTTGTGTGTGTCAAATTTTCTTAAATATAATTGAATGAGTTGGAATCCAAAAATTTTATTTATAATCACAGTTCCAGATCCTGCTGAGTAAACAGAGAGTAGAAATATTTCTTTCAGTGAACAAAAGAAGAATGTACACTTGCAGACTGGAAACTATGGTCAGTATGTCCTCCAGTGCTTTCTGGCTGACCACAACAATAGTTTACAGGCTCTTGGAAAACAGACAGCGCCGCTGCCCTACAGTCTGACAGTCTGAATCAATCATTGGGAAAAATCGATTGGCATGTATCAGTTAGTTCGCCAGTTCTGATACTATACTCTGTCTTTTTGTGTCACACATGGTCGCTCATAACCTCACTTTTATCATCTGATGACGGGCTAAGTGAAGTTACTTAAAGTGAGTGATGGACAATGTGAATACACCTTGCTGTGCCAGTACTGTGACGCGATGGCTAGTGTGAAGTGTCCTACAATGACTTATATTCTAGACACACAATGCAGGTTCAGCTCTTTTCTGTTATTCTAAGACCCAAATAATTTTTTGCTTTCAGGTGTCTAACCTAGCTTATGGGAAAACATTTAATCGAAAAAATATCCAAGTTGTCATGGAACATTTGCAGTTTCCCATGAAAACAAAACAATAAAAATATAGTTTAAGAAGACACAATACCATGAAAACTTCTACTATAAAATGAGTGAGCATGTCGAAATTAGGTTATGTAACGCCCTCATATCGCTAAAGCAGTGATGAGCTGTGTTTATGACTCTTTAACTAATCTTTGTGATATATTTTGTTTAAATAAATGAAACTGTTTTTCATCTCCCTCACTGTGACAAAGGATACACATTCCCGTTTTACCTTTTGTAATGTGTAACATTTTTCTTAAATATTATGAAATGTATTAAGTTAATTCAAGCAGTTGTTCTAATAAATTAATTAACATTGGTCATCACTATATAAAATAACTATCCAGTTTCTCATTACAACTTTAGATTGTCTTTGTGACTGTGGTGATAAGTGGCACATTTGGCCAGCAGAAGTTGTCAAATCTGTTACTGCAAATTGCATGATCAAAATATCTAAGAACCTCATCTTCTCGAATGTTTAGTTTGGGGATTTCAAAGTCTGATGGCTACAAATTATTCTCTCATTATTTTAGTTTCAAATAACACAGACCCAGCCTCCCTTTGATAAACAGGCAATGGCACAATTGCTAATACTTTCACAATAATATTACTGGTCTTCCATCTAGCCCTATGCACTTATGCAGCTGCGTAAATAAGATGCTTCTTTATATCTGATCCACCCATTTGAGCTAAATTTTATAACAATCATTAATTCCAAAATCCATTATCCAATTACTAAGCCATTTACAGGATCATCTGGGAAAAACCATTGCCCTCTTTTCATGTCATCCCTTCTTAGTAATAGAACAGATTTAAACTGATGGAGTACGTGAGCAGGAAGAAACAGGTATCAGTTGGTGACCATAACAGGACCTGTTCTGAATGCTTGCTGTATAAATCCTTTTTCTGTTTCATGAAAAATATATCATCAAAATTTTTTACCCCCTTCCGATGATTCATAATCCAAAAGAAAGTTGGCAAAGTAATAACTTCTACCCGTCCCATGAAATTTTCCAACTTCACTTTTGTAGTTCTCCACAATCAAGATGTCTCTGAGCACTATTGGACTTAAACGTCTGAGGTCATCAGTCCTCTAAAACTTAGAACTACTTAAACCTAACTAACCTAAGGACATCATACACATCCATGCCCAAGACAGGATACGATCCTGCGACTGTAGCGGTCGCGCGGATCCAGACTGTAGCGCCTAGAACCGCTCGGCCACTCCAGCCGGCCAACAATCAAGATAATACAGCAAACTTTTATATAAAAAATTTCTTTCACAGATGTACGTAATTCATAATTTATTCCAAGTTTATGTCCAGAAGTTAACTATTCAGTGTTATAAAACATAACTTCAATTATATCCAGTTTAACTGTTATATTGTGATCTAGAAAATTGCTGTGTCATGGCAGTAGTAACATTAATGGTGAAGAAGCCAGATTCAGTTGTTGTTTGGTGTGAATGCAATTATTAATGAAGGTGCTTAGTGTGAAAGAGATTTCAAATCACTCGTAGAAATTTTTCTAGATCCATAGTTTCAAAATTTTCTCTGTAGAATTTTATTTCGATTCTTGCATATGACTCAGATAGGCAAATTTAATACAATGGCTGTGGAAGAAAATGCCGATTTGCTTGTAGGTGATAAAACTGAGTCAGATAATTTGGTTGAACATAGTGTTGAAGAAATTCTCCCTTCAGAACGTGAACCATCATCATGCTATGAGAGGAAGAAACAGACATTTGGAACGGTAATTTCGTGCACACACAAATCCCTGCAACACTGTCACTGATTTAATCTTCAGCTGACCAGAAGTAGACTCCTACATTCCACATCTCATGAAGGATCAGAGGAAGCCAATTCTGTAACCACTGTTCCATACCAATCTTACTCACGGCGCCCATCCAGATGCACAAGATTTCTTTAGATGTGAGCACGTCGAGGAAGTTGGCACCCCTTATCGGTGTGCTGTAAAGATGAAAGTGTTGTAATGATATTAAATATGATTAAGAAGAAGAAAACGTGTGGTTTTATGCACTATGTGGCTCCAGATGGATTGAGTTTGTAGCATTTTACGTTAATCAACTGCACTGTCAATTATAAAGTATTGTTTTAAGGTCTGAGGTCAGTACCAAGAAGGTATTGGTAGGAGGGAACATAAATACATGTGCTCCTAAGGCTACACGGTTCTGTACTCTAAACACACTATAACGTTAGAGTGGTGTGGTTTCCGATCTATTAGTCATGTGGCATGCAACAGAGGATGAAGTATGACAGAAAGGTGGAGGCTCCTACATACGAACCAATAAGAGGCGACCTCACGGACAAAGTGGCCAAAATGACCACGGCTCTGCTGAAGGAGATGGGCCCGCCTTAACAAGTCGTCAAGAAGCTGCATCCCACAGCACCAGTACCACCCAGACTGTATGGACTAACCAAAGTCTACAAGAATGGGGTTCCTCTTCGACCTGTTGTTAGAAATATCGGCGCAGCCACCTACCCTATTGCAAAATACCTGAGGAAGTTGCTCACACCACATAAGGGCACATGTGCACACCACATTCAAAACTCAGGGGACTTCCTACAATGGCCGAGTCTACTACACTTTGTGGACTCTAACATCATGGTCAGTTTCGATGTGGTGTCTATCTTCACACAGTTGCCACTGAATGACTCACTCGATCTTATCAGAGGGAAGTTTAATGGGACTCTCCTTGATTTATTCAGGCATGTACTAAGCTCGACATACTTCCTATATGGCGTTCAATTTAACGAGCAAACGGAAGGGATGGCGAGGGACAACCCCCTGTCACCAGTGGTGGCCAGCCCATTTATGAAAATGTTTGAAGAGCAAGCACTTACATCGGCCACATGTCAATCCACGTGCTTTTTAAGGTATGTGGATGTTAACTTTGTCTGGCCACATGGTATGCAGAAGCTAGGTGATTTTCGGGAGCATCTGAATTGACACCATCCAAATATAAAATTCACGGTGGAACTGTAGAAGGATAGACAACTCCCATTCTTGGATGTACTAGTCAAGAGGAAGGAAAATGGCACAGTTAGACACAGTGTGTACCGCAAACCTACTCACACTAACTTACACCTGCAAACCTGCAAGCCGATAGCTGCCACCATCTGGCACAGAGGAATGGAGTGCTGAAAACTCTAGTCCACAGGGTACGTATTCTGTCAGATCCAGACGGTTTGGCGACGGAAATAGACAATTTACAATCGATGTTCAGTAAAAATGAATTTTCCTCTAGAGACACCCAGAAGGCACTTCGACCTGCCAGTCAGCCACAGGATCCATGAGAAGAACAAGAAGAGGTGAAGAAGTTGGCATACATGCGATATCCTGGACTTATCCGTACCAAGATCACCAGAATTCTCATGAAATATGACATCAGGAGCGTATTTTGCCCACCCACTAAAATTGGGACAATGCTGGGGAGTGAAAAGTATGACCTAGGGATATATGAGCCAAGTATTTACAACATCCCATGCCAGTGGGATGACGACCATAACCCCAGAGGACAGACGACCCAGACATGGATGGTGGTCAGAATACCAGCCGCCAGAAAGAACCACTGGAGCTGCTCCTGGCGGATGTGATTGAAGGACAGAACACCTGCTGTGTCGAGGACCAGTTACGGAACATCCAGCAAGAAACAGAAGGGGAGACCGATGAAACAGCCATGTGACAGACCACCAGACATTACACATCGGTTTTGAAACCCATTTGATAATGACCATGACCCCAGAAGATGGCTGAGCCAGGTGGGGGCGGCAGTCGGAACACTGGTGACCAGAGAGGACCATTGGAGTCTCACATGGCGGGTGCAGACCGTGGATGGAACACCTGACACGATGTACACCGATTACGAAGGGCCCAGGACCATCCAGGCATAAATGCTGGACTCAAACCACCCAAGGAGCATTCTCAGGTGGCACCTGAAGAAGACAGTGAGTTTTGCTATCGAAATAACGTGAAAAACGACTCCGACATCTGGCAGAGATCCTAATTACTCAACATGTCAATAGAGAGCACATTTAATACTGAGATCACAGAATCCACATATTTAAGATATTTAAGTGAAACACAACAATAATCATTGAAGGCTGTGCTGAATAAACATTTACACACGTTTGACGAAAAACCAGATATGATTCATACGTATGTCAGTGAAATGAACATCAAGCTACATGAAACATACTGTAGGAACTCATATTCGATTCCGAGAACCAAACAAGAGGCTATTGATTATGAAAGTAAGGAAATGAAGGGATGTAGAACCATCTTTAACTCCATAATGTAGCCCGCTGCTTTCAGTAAATAAAGCAAATGTACAGGTAAGACTCGTTTTAGATGTTAGAGCCATTAATAAAATTAATGTACCAGTTCATACTCAACTGGTGAACTTAAATGAACAATTACAAAAATTCTATTGTGGAAACTAACTCACTAGCCTAGACCTCAGGAGTTCTTATTGCCAAATAAAATGGCATGAAGAGTCAAGAAAATACACTGCATTTGTTCACGTCAGAAGGAGTTACCAGTTTCATGTACTACCCTTGGGATTAGATGTAAGTGCAAGAATTTTCATTGCAGCACCTGACACAGTGCTTGGTCCTGATTTTTTAGATAAAGTAGCTGTACATCTACATTTACATGGATACTCTGCAAATCACATTTAAGTGCCTGGCAGAGGGTTCATTGAACCACCTTCACAATTCTCTATTATTCCAATCTCGTATAGCGCGTGGAAAGAATGAACAACTATATCTTTCCGTACAAGCTCTGATTTCCCTTATTTTATCTTGGTGATCGTTCCTCCCTATGTAAGTCGGTGTCAACAAAATATTTTCGCATTCAGAGGAGAAAGTTGGTGATTGGAGTGTCATGAGACGATTCTGTCGTAACAAAAAGCGCCTTTCTTTTAATGACGTCCATCACAAATCCTGTATGATTTCTGTGGCACTCTCTCCCATATTTCGCGTTAATACCAAATGTGGTGCCTTTCTTTGAACTTTTTCGATGTACTCCGTCAGTCCTGTCTGGTAAGGATCCAACACCATGCAGCAGTATTCTAAAAGAGGACGGACAAGCGTAGTGTAGGCAGTCTCCTTAGTAATTTCCTGGCAGATTAAAACTGTGTGCCCGGCCGAGACTCGAACTCGGGACCTTTGCCTTTCGCGGGCAAGTGCTCTACCATCTGAGCTACCGAAGCACGACTCACGCCCGGCACTCACAGCTTTACTTCTGCCAGTATCTCGTCTCCTGTGAGTGCCGGGCGTGAGTCGTGCTTCGGTAGCTCAGATGGTAGAGCACTTGCCCGCGAAAGGCAAAGGTCCCGAGTTCGAGTCTCGGCTGGGCACACAGTTTCAATCTGCCAGGAAGTTTCATATCAGCGCACACTCCGCTGCAGAGTGAAAATCTCATTCTGGAAGTCTCCTTAGTAGGCTTGTTACATTTTCTAAGTGTCCTGTCAATAAAACGCAGTCTTTGGTTAGCCTTCCCCACAACATTTTCTATGTGTTCCTTCCAATTTAAGTTGTTCATAATTGTAATACCTAGGTATTTAGTTGAGTTTACAGCTTTTAGATTAGACTGATTTATCGTGTAACCGAAGTTTAACGAGTTCCTTTTACTTTTAGCACTCATGTGGATGACATCACACTTTTGGTTATTTAAAGTCAACTGCCACTTTTCGCACCATTCCGATATTTCTTCTAAATCGTTTTGCAGTTTGTTTTAATTTTCTGATGACTTTGTTAGTCGATAAACGACAGTGTCATCAGCAAACAACCGAAGACAGCTGCTCAGATTGTCTCCCAAATCGTTTATATAGATAAGGAACAGCAAAGGGCTTATAACACTACCTTGGGGAACGCCAGAAATCATTTGTGTTTTACTCGATGACTTTCAATCAGTTACTGCCAACTGTGAGCTCTCTGACAGGAAATCACAAATCCAGTCACATAACTGAGACGATATTCCATAAGCACGCAATTTCACTGCGAGCCGCTTGTGTGGTACAGTGTCAAAAGCCTTCCGGAAATCCAGAAATACGGAATCGATTTGCAATCCCTTGTCAGTAGCATTCAGCACTTCGTGTGAATAAAGAGCTAGTTGTGTTTCATTTCTCAACCCATGTTGGCTGTGTGTCAATAGACCGTTTTCTTCGAGGCAATTCATTATGTTTGAACACAATATATGTTCTAAAATCTTGCTGCATATCGACGTTAACGACATGGGCCTGTATTTTAGTGGATTACTCCTGCTACCTTTCTTGAATATTGGTGCGACCTGTGCAACTTTCCAGTCTTTGGGTACAGCTATTTCGTCGAGCAAACAGTTGTATATGACTGTTAAGTATGGAGCTAATGCATAATTGGTATACAGTCTGGAGCAGAAGACTTGCTTTTATTGATTTAAGTTGCTTCACTACTCCAAGGATACTTCCTTCTACGTTACTCATGTTGGCAGCTGTTCTCGATTCAGATTCTGGAATATTTACTTCGTCTTCTTTTGTGAAGGCATTTCGGAATGCTGTGTTTAGTAACTCTGCTTTGGCAGCACTGTCTTCGATAGTATCTCCATTGCTATTGTGCAGAGAAGGCATTGATTGTTTCTTGCTGCTAACATACTACACATACGACCAGAATCTCTTTGGATTTTCTGCCAGGTTTCTAGACGAAGTTTCGTTGTGGAAACTGTTATATGCATCTCGCATTGAAGTTCGCGCTAAATTTTGAGCTTCTGCCAAAGATTGCCAATCTTGGGGATTTTGCGTCTGTTTAAATTTGGCATGTTTGTTTCGTTGTTTCTGCAACAGTGTTCTAACCCGTTTTCTGTACCAAGGAGGATCAGCTCCGTCGTTTGTTAATTTATTTGGTATAAATCTCTCAAGTGCTACCCATACTATTTCTTTGAATTTAAGCCACATCTGGTCTACCCTTATATTATTAATTTGGAATGAGTGGGGATTGTCTCTCAGGAAGGCGTCAAGAGAATTTTTTATCTGCTTTTTTGAATAGGTATATTTTTCGCTTATTTTTCGAGGATTTGGCGATTACAATATTCAATCTTGCTACGGCAGCCCTGTGTTCACTAATCCCTGAATTGGTTTTGATGCTCGTTATTAACTCAGGACTGTATATGTTGATGACATTCTCACAGCTACCAGAACATGGTCAGAAATCCTTGTACTTGACAGAATGTTACATAGATTTTTCAAAACTGGTGTTACAGCTAACGTACAAAAACATAAATTTGATAGTGAAGAAATAATTTTTAAGTTATATTATTATGCCAGTAGGCATCAAACGTGATCCTAATAAGTTAGGGGCTACAAGAAACTTTCCCATCCTACAAAGAAATGGCAATAAAAAGCATTTTTGGGATGAACTTCATTTTCTAATCATTTCATTTTTTAGCAATTATTAAACAGTCTGTCACTTTTGAAACACTTGTAAAGGATACCATCTGGTGTTGAGTGGATGCATGTAAAAAAGATTTTGAGGTTATAAAGCATACCGTAGTAAATCCAAATACTTCATGCCATCCAAATATGAATTTAGATTATTGTATAGCAACTGATGCTGCATTACATGGTCCTGGAACTTGTCTGTTCAAAATAAAGACAACAAACTCAAAACAAGACGTCAATTTAATTAGTTTTGTACTTTCCAAATGTGAACATTCATATTCAACCACTGAATTAGAAGCCTTGCTGTCCTGCGGACCTTCAAAAAGTTCAGCTATTACATCTAGTGTAAGCATATACATGTGTACTGTGACCACCGAGCTCTCAGTTTTCTATTGACATGCAAATTACTACATGCGAGAATTGCAAGGTGGACTGCTACCCTTCAAGAGTACTCATTTGAAATTGTACATGTACCAGGAAAGGAGACTATCATACCAGATGCACTCTCTAGATAACCCGAGGGTCTCATAAATTTAAATAACATTTCAGGACAAATTACAGACCATAGAATTTTGTTAATGAAAGACACACACTACTGTCGGTATTTTTTAGACATGTGCAAAGACATGGCAGTGCTACAAGATCTATATGACAGATGGCATATGCAGCTTATGCAGAAAATCTCTGAAAAGTTAAAGGCATAATATAAAATACATGGTGATATATTATTGCGTTCAAGAAAACGTAACCAAAACAACTGGTGTGCGTGTATTCCTGATTCTTGTAAACACTCTTTAGCATGGCACACTCATTATTTGTGGGGCCACTATGGAACCGATAAATACCTAAGGAAAAAGGTATTGTTCCTTTCCAAACATGCATACGTACATACACAACCATTTAAAAACTTGTTTTATTTGCCAAAAAGCTAAACCATCGAGCAGGTGTAGTGCTATTGAGTTACATCCGGTCATACCAACCATACCCAGAGAATTAGTCTGTGCCGATATCATGGGTCCAGTCCCAGTTGGACGTCTGGTACAAAATGCCTAGTACTGTTTTATAATGTGTTCACAAAATATGTTAAGTTGTATGCATTTAAGTCAGCAACAGCATCTGCCATAATATGAAGATTCTGCCAGCACCATCTCATCTGCCTATGAGAGGAAAACCTGACAAAGTTCATAGAGACAATGCTAAAAATTTCACATGAAAAAGTGGAGAGATTTTCTAGAGGAAAAATTCCATCCACAAAGTAATTCCATGGAGAGGATTCAATGAGAACTTTACAGAGTTATACATACTTACGTTATTTCACATCATTCTAAATAGATAAACTACATAGAGATTTTTGGAGAAAGAGTTAACAGTTTACCCATATACAGTACAACGTAGGCACCTATTGAAGTAATGTTTAACAGAGGGGAGAAGAATGAATGACTGAAGCCTCCATCTTAACCGCCAAAAGAAGAATCATCGCTTCAGGACAAGTTAAGAGACACACTAATTGCAATTACAAATCAAGCAATGCTATGAAAAAGGACATGTCACAAAAGACTGGGTGAAACCTAATAAAGCTCTGTGGGCGATCTAGTAATTCTACACACTCATCCACATTCTTAGCTCGACTTAAGAAAAACTGTAAGTGGCAGCTACTATACCCAGGTCCATGCAGGATAGTAACATACCACACCCTGGAAGTTAAATTTTGGCATCACCTCAATCATTAAAGATCGAAGGACATTACTGTCACCATGATCTAAATAGATATGTATGAGCATAGATATGGAAACTGCAATACGAAACGTTAAATGTTAAGTATACTAGTGTATGAGCAATATCACACTATCAGAAACCAATGAAAACTCAACTACAAAATGTCAATGTATTCATGATAATGCGATTTTTTCCTTAATGTTTGCCCAAGGCATGCTGATTTCTGTATTCAGTTTTGCTGACTGATGTTATTTATAAGAATATTTTAGATGCAAAATGCCATGAATTTACTTATGTGTTTCTACAAACAGAACTGATATATAATGCTAAAATGTTGTTCCATGGTGTAGATTAGTTTAGTAACTTAAAGAAAAGGTAATATGTCTGGCCTAAGACCAAACTGGAACTGTAATTTCGAATTATTTGAAGAGGTTTTCTGAGTAACGTGAAACAATGATTTTCTATATATATTAGCATAGAAATGGCAGTACTCAGATGAAGGAGATCACTTCAAACATCATTAATAAGTATAAATTGATGGAATGACCAGCACAGAAACTAGAATTTTTCATTTTAAGGAAGTCTTTGCGCACATGTGTGTTGAAACCTTTGTGTAAATTTTGTATACGTGAACACAATTTTAATTTAACACATTGAGTCGATGTTGTTTTGTCTGTTAGTTAAGACTGAATAATTATTAATGACCTAGTGATGGACATAAATTATGAATACATAACATTATGTGTGTCGATGAAGCACAGACACACTCTTTGTGAGCATGTTTCTCCAAATGCTAAAACGAAGATGATGCACTTGGCAAAGTCAAAGTCTCATATCCATTAAATAAACAGGTGTAAACTTTGTTGTCTTATTGTTAAATAGACAAAAGGGCGAGTGACCGAATGACCTGTAAACTTATAGAAACAAAATGATGCGCTATGCTCAAAAAGTCCCACTCACTAAGTGGAAATCTGACACATAATCGAAATGTATAAGCAATAATTAAAAATCAGTACTATATAATTATGAAAGTAACGACATTAGTAAAACCCAAAAACTTAAACCGATGGGTTCCACAGGGATTTCATTCATATCGTAAAGAGTAAAAAATACAGTGTGTGTAGTTTAAATCTGGACATTGGACTTCCTAGATGGGAAATGCTTGTGTCAAGTATAGACTCTTGTAAAAGCAACATGCGAAATTGGAACATGAATATTTAACAAACATTATGGTAGTCAATCAAACGTGAACACATACTAAGTGTTGGGAAACGCTCATCTAACGACAGTTGCAGTCACAGTGAAAAGACATTGAATTTCACTTACCAAAGCATGAACCTGTGACACTGTCAGTTGGTGCACTGATGTGTTGTGAGGATGGGAGATAATCTGAAAGGTTAAAACATCCGAACATACACATAAACCCACAAAAGCAGCAGCATTCACGGAAGATGTGAGCAAGTAATCACGAAACCAACAAGCCTACGGCTGCGTGTAACTGCCATGCACAACAACACCCACGGCAATGCTGTTCTACTGTTAGTTCTCCTGTGGGGGTGTGGGGAGCAGAGTTTCAAATAAACACTCAAAGTAATGATCACAGACACAACAAATGACCATAATTCGTAGGACACTAAAAGTGCAGGATGGTAAACTCTGTACTCTGCAACATTAAGAGATGTGTAGATCAAACATGTACATTGTGTTTTGTGTACACCATTACTACAAAAAAATAACGATAGAGAAACGAAATCCAGTCTTAGCAAAAACAATATCGACCTTATCCCAGCTTAAAGACAAATCAGCAGACCTCTGGAAAGGTTGCTGTGTTATTGACACGGGGTGTTACATATATCCCCTGAGATGGTGGTGACTATATATATATATATATATATATATATATATATATATATATATATATATATATATATATATATATATATATATATATAGTCACCACCATCTCAGGGGATATATGTAACACCCCGTGTCAATAACACAGCAATGAGCTGCATTTATGTATTTTAACTAATCTCTGTGATATATTTTGTTTAAATAAATGAATTATTGTTTTATGTCTCTCTCAATGTCATGAGGAGACACACTTCTGTTTCACCTCGTTTTACAACAAGATGTCTTTTTCCGTTATGGACGCTATGACCATTTTGTAATGTGCTGCATTTTATTTAAAAATTGTAAAATATATTCAAGTTAAGTAAATTGGTTGTTCTAATAATTCAATTAACATTGGTCATCACTATATTAAATAATTATCTATGTTTCTCATTACAGATCTGGATTGTCTGTTGCCATATGCCGATACCCGAGAGATGCATTTGGCCAGCAGAAATTGTCAATGGTGTTAGAACAAATTGCATGATCACAGTATCTAAGACCCTCATCAGTAGTGGGACAAGAGTGGCACCAACCCCACATTGCATTGTTGCCAAATTTATACGAGATGGCGAATCCAAAATGGCGGCTATAGCTGTGGCAATGTCACAGCGACATCATGGCAGGAAGTTCAGTTTTTGGCGGGAAAACAGGTCACTTGGAGTACCTCCACTAACCTAACCCCCTCTCCTCCGCCCTCCCTTCCCTCTTCCCTCTCCCCTCTTCCCAACCTGGAAATTGGTGAGAAAGAGACACAGTTTGTGCAGGGCTGTTGGATAGGCTGGATGTAAGTCTTAATGCAAAGGATTCAGTCCACACTGGATAGGGCAGACGTAAGTATGCAGTGTTTATTTAAATATTTTGAGTTGTTGTAGACAGTAGCTCCACAAAGTGTGTCCACCATGAAGTCTGGAGTCCAACTGATGCATTTCATAACACCATCAACAGAGGGCGCTGTTGTCCCTCCCCCTCTCACTTCCCATGACATAATCCAAGATGGCGGCATGGGGAAGAAATGGTAGGAAAAGGACTCAGTCTGTGTCTAGCTGCTGGACTGGGAGGATGGGCATAATTGTTACTGTGTTCAATGGATGAGATGTCTGTGCTGGAGGAGTATATTAGCATCTGAGGACTGTGTCAATAGCAATTATATTTGATTAAGACTAATATGCTTCACAAAATAATGAAGATGGGATTAAGTTATGCTTCACATTTCATGCTGATAAATGCATATGCTGTAACCGCAGGCCATTCGATAAATGTCCAGTCAATCAGTCTTCCAAAGTGCAAAAGTCAAGATATGTACCAAAGAGTCCCTGTGCTCCGTTGGAAGAGAGGCAATGTGCTGGCTTACGGCATGGTCAGGGAGCGTTCTGGCTTACAGCACGGTCACACAGTAGCTGCTAAGAACTTCCTGTCACATTGGAAATACCCACGGCCTTCCTCCTTCCCATCCCTGGCGCATGGATATCCTTTGTCGTTGAACACGAACTGCTTCAGAAGTTATTACATCTGGTGTTGTGGTATATCGTTTCCTATGTAACTTGAAGATATCACAGGAACTAAATGTATCACTGTATAAAGAGAGAGAGAGAGAGAGAGAGAGAGAGAGAGAGAGAGAGAGAGAGCTTTGCAGATGACACGAGAATATTTAAAGAAATACACGTTTTATTCCGAGCAATACCACCACCACCACACTCGAACACGGGCTCTAAAAGAAAAAGATCGCGACACAGTCGTGAAACTGTCACAGAGACACTTTACACACTTTTGTGGGACACACCCTTGTCTTTGAGCACAAGTTGCTTCAGGAGTTACTAAATCCAATTGAATATGCCTCTAAATGCACTTTCAAAAAGATCGATGCACAGTAGTTTGCTTCAATTTTGCGATTATACTGCCACACTTGAACACATACTATAAAAATAGATTGCAGCACACTTGTGAAACCTCTCAGTCTTCCTTCACTACTCCAGAATATTTGCGTGCATAAACAAATTAGGTAAAGTGTTTGACACTACAATACCATTGCAGATGTTGCTTTAAACAATTTGTTTCAAATACTCTCGTACATAAAACATTGCAATGTCTTCCTAGGTGCACGTGGAACGGAAATAAATTCTGGAAGCATACACTGGAAAAAATACATCGCTAAAATAAGTGAGCACAAACACATCACGTCGAAACTCTGAAGAAGATCCTGTAAAATATTCTTAAATGCACTGTCACAGTAGTTTGCTACACGAGGTACGCTCATAACTGGGGGACTCGCAAAGCGGCAGCACGTCCGCCAGCGGCCGCAGCTCGCCACTGAGTGTTGTGCAGATGAGAAGGTGGGTTTTTCCAGCTGGATCCATGAGCGTGCGAAAGCCATGGCCAGCACCAACTTGTGCTGTGTCTCAGACCAGCATTCATCTGTAGGTACAGTAGAATGTCGCTATGGCTCCGTGGGTAAAATGGCGGTTGGAGGGGTTAGAGGATATATAAATCCTCGTCCTGGGTAGTCACTCTCATTCTGGCTTCGTCAGTTCATATGTGTACTTGATTGGTGCTTATCAGCATTCCTAACCTTCCTTTGTTCGCTTGTATGGAACTCATTTACAAGATGAAACGTTCAGTCAGCGACAGCATCAGCAGCGGTGGCAGTAAACTCCTTCACCAGGGCAGTCTACCATGTAAATTAATTTTTCTAATCATTCAGTGTACCTGTGTACGACCCATAATTTTAGTACCTATCAAAGCACTTGTTTAGGTCGTAGTCGGAAGGGGCAAAGCTCCAAACTACCGAGCTTTTGAAAGGCTCGTTGCTGTAATTTTAGTGTGTGACGAATATTTATTCTGCATCTGGTATTACAGCCCTTTTTTCCCCTTGTCCTATAGCCTTCATCGCTGACATGCTGGCTGATGTAGATCGTCAGCTGGAGGCTGAGAGACTATTGAAGCAACAGCCTCCAACAATACTAACTGAGTTGGCGCAGCAAGAATGTGAGTGCAGTTATTTTCTCATACCATGTGCCTGTTTGAGAAAAACATTTTTTTGTTCATGTAAGATATAGTGGTTCTTATATATATATATATGCGTGGGCAGGATAGAGACACACGCCCAAGCAGCATGCAGCGCCGTGCAAAACGCCACTGGCAGCTGCACGAGAGGCGGCAGCATCAGCTATGGCCGCCGCACCGCCTGCCCCTGCACCATCGCGTACCCCCTGGCATCCGTGGGTGGTTCAGTCAGAAGAAGAAGTTGAAGAGCGGCAACGATCTCCCATCCCCCAAGGCTGGCGATGGTGAAGATAACGGCATATAGCACCAGCAGCATCGCTGGACACTATCGCCACAACCAGGGTGTTCCCACTGTCCCTCACTGCCGCCACCTCATCCTTCTCCACCTCTGCCTCATCACCCTCGCTGCCAATGGAAGGTACATGTGCCTCGACACATACCCCTGTGCACCTCGCCAACTCCATCGTCCACAGGATGGACATCTTCATCATCCTGTAATTGTAGTATTAGTAGTAGTAGCAGTAGTAGTAATAGTAATATAGATGATCCTGTGGCTAACAGCAGTTTCCTATCCCATATTTTTAGTGAAGGACATCAGGTCAGTGACACCATACCACAGTTAGAATACTCGGTGACTGCAGACGCTTTTGAGGAGCGAATCTCTTTCACGAGGTTCGAGAATCTAGCAGCAGGGTACCGCAACCTATAACGATATGTTTACGTAATGCGTATACATAAACATACAGTTATAAATGTCCCCCTTCGTAGTCGCTAATTATAACAATATGTTTACTTTTGTGCTGTAACATATAGCTATAATCAGCGGTGGAAATATATTTGCGAACGCCGACCGTGAGCGGCTATTTCTTGTTGGATCGTCTGATCAGTCAGAAGTTGCATTGCAGAGGAGAGTAAATGCCTATTCAAAGTATAATTATTTTTGCATAGCTCAACATGAATTTCCAAAGGGACCGTAGTTTATCATGCATTTACCAATAGAATATGGCGCGGAGAAAATATTTCGCCGCATACAACTTCCGTCTGATTTCGACGAAAGAATTCGTGACTGTGAACTCTCTATTTGGCAGAAACATAAAGAAAATTAAATAACTTCATGAAGGAGTGAGACATAGATTCTACACTAAATAAATAGTCCATACACCAGTTCCATTTAACTCTGAATTTATGGCAATTAATAGATGAACTTACACTACAATGAAGAATTTAACATGGATGCCGTTTTGACTGGCACTTCTCGTAATGAAAATAATTCCTTTGGCGTTTTTACATACACGTCGCACAATAAATCTACTGCTATGCAGTATTGCACTTTTAGTATTGCACATTTAATTTACACTAAAATAGTATTATTTTTAACGATAATAATACGGCGGCAAGACATACGCATCCGACACAAGTTACAGGAGACAAGAGAAGAATGAGTAACTGTTCATCGAGAATATCTCGTACATCAAAAAAAAAAGTGTAAAAGTGTTCTTCTTCTGTCCGTTTTTCGCGCCGCGGTTTTCAAAGTCAATAACTCACTGCATCTCTGACGGCGCTTTGACAATAAACAAGTTACGTCACAGGTCGTTCACCTTTTACATTCTCGCAACATTATTTGCTAACTGTAGCTGTTGCCGAGCGACTGCTCGATTAGTGAATGATTTAAAATGATAAGGCAATCACATAATGTTACAAACCATGTTGGTTTTCTAAGGGCGTGACTTCCTGTCGTGGAAATGGAGCTCCTCAGAGCAGTCAATGTTCTGCAGTATCTCGCTATTAAATGCAGTGCGGTGCTCTGCGTCAAACTATCGCACCCCCCCCCCCCCCCTCCCAAGTTGATTCTGGCATCGAAGAGACAAGTCTTCACTAATTTGGGAGGTAAATGACGTCATAACGTGGAGTACGTCAATCGCCGAGTTGTTTCATAGATCCACCTTGAGTACTATACTGGCTCGGTTTTCTGAGATGGAAGTGAGAGGGTCAGGTAAAGCACCCAGCCGAATACTACACCTGGACATCGATTATCATGTCTATGTTCTGGTAAACAGAGGGTCTAGCTATATCAAGCTCCCTAAAGTTCTAGCTAATAAGCAGGCATGCATTAATGTCTAAAACAGAAAGGATCAGGTTTGATTTGCATGGTCAATCCTGGGCATCCCAGTACATACCATGTAGGTGATAATAATCATGGATGTTATAACTTTAATGGTATCCAGGTCCCCATCAAGATTCAGAACATACCTAAATTTGAGGCACAGAATACCGGGATATCAGTTCATGTTAATGGCCTGGAGAAGAAAAGCAAGGCAGATGAGCAGGACAAGCATATTGTCGTCGGCCCCCTCCATTTCTCAAAATTGGTCAGTTAGCGTTAGTTGCATGTTAACGTGCTACTCTTCTCTGAAGGTGATAATTATCTTTATGTTTGGATCAAAGATATGTCCTGACTCCTTTACAGCCAATTGTCGAAAAAATAACATAAAGAGCATATTTGCTGAAGGAGCATGAATTATCTTTCCTCAGGCAAGTTATTAGCAGCGCATCTAGCAGTTTACATTGCCAAGGACCCAATAGATGTTATTATGCCTACTGAGGAAAACAAATTCATGAAGTTTAAAAATGCTCACCACTAGGAGTGATGCCTGTTTGTAGTGTACACCGACTCTGAACGCCTCCTCCCTCCTGTGATGTGCTGTGAAGGTGAGCCCACAATCTCACAGACCACATTTATGGAAAAACACGTTCCACATGCGGCAGTGTACCAAATTGTTTCATCCTATGATTCCAGTTTTAACCGCTACAAAGCTTACGTTGGACATAATCCAGCAGTTTGGCTGCTCACTGAGCTCAAAGAACTTTCACTGGAGGTTGATAAGCTTTGTAGTGACAACGTTCCCATAACCAAATTGAAGGAGAATGAAGATTTCTACAATAACGCAGTTGAATGACATATTTGTGGGCTGCTGTTAGACAGAAAAGCGGAAACTCCTCGTAGGGAGCACTGTCAGCTTACGGGGTAGTTCCGTGGCACAGCTGATACTACATGCAGTTTGAAGTACCTGCTACCAAGGCACATACCCGTTTTCTTCCACAATTTAAGCAGGTATGACACTCCCTTACTAGTTGAGCACTTGGTTGTTTTCGCCATGGAAAAAGACCAGGTCAGTGACGCACCACTCCAGGAACTTGTTGAAACTGTACTTCAGGTGGATACGTGTATCACTGGAACTGCATTTCCTCATGAGGAAAAGTTTCAAATTGTGACTAGGAGGGGTTTTTTTCCCATACGAGTATGTGGATAGTATGGCGAGTCTCAATGAAACCAGGCTACCCGATGTAACTGCATTCTGCATGAACCTTACAGGCGATGCCATAACGAATGCAGAGTATGAACATGCCATGAATGTCTGGCGGGAATTCAACACCTCCACCTTAGGAGAGTACAAACGGCTTTACATAGACACAGACGTGAGCTTGCTTGCAGGCGTTTCCGAGAAATTCCGGAGCCTATGCATGGCCACAAATTCTCTGGGTCCTGTCTTTAATTGGCAGCACTGCAGTCTTGTTGTTGTCTTGTTGTCTTGGGAAGCAATGCCCAAGAAAACGAACTGCAGTGTCAAATTATTGACCGATACCGATGCCGACATGTTTCTTTTCTTTGGGCGAGGGATCTGTTGTGGACTTTGCTAATGGGTCCAATGGCATGCCAAAGCAAATAACCCACAGATGGATAACTGATTTAATGCATCCAAAATGTTCAAATTTCGCAGTCCGTGACATGATGCCTCAAACCCACCTGACCAATCTGCGCGGCCAACGCATCCCTTGGTTCAAGCTGCATAATGTACCTGGATGTAAATAACTTACAAGGGCATGCCATGCAGCAATCACTGCCGATTGATGAGTTTTGGTGAGTGTCTGAAGACGAATGCAAGGGTTTAGGTGAAAAATCATGAGGTTTATGGCAGATAGCAGCTGAATAGAGGATATGTGGTGGATGTAGAACTCACATACCCCATTAGTTTGCATGACACGCAATCCGATTTGTTGCTGTGTCCAGAGCAACTAGTTCTGTAGGAGGCTCCACCACAAAACTGATGACAACGCTGGAGAATAAGCTGAGATACACTGTTCATTATTGCAATCTCCAGCAGCATCTCAGTCAGGGACAGGGCTGGTTAGCATCACCCAGGCTATCTCCTTCAAGCAGTTCCCTGGTTGAAGGAGAGTATTGATTTGAACACGAGACAGAGAGCTTCCGTGGCATGTAACTCTGAGAAAGATTTTTACATATTAATAAATAGTCAATTTTCTGTAAAACAACTGAGAATTTGAGGAAAGGAAGTTTTATTAGAACCGAATGGGATGGGCATTACGGTGTAATAAGTTCAATAAGAACTTTGTTGCTGTGGAGATGGCGAAGACTGCAGTAGAGTTTACAAAACCTATTTATGTTGGGATGTGCATACTAGACCTATCCAAACTCCACATGTATCACTTTCATCATGAGTTTAAGGAAACTCACCATATTCAATAAGAACTTTGTTGCTGTGGAGATGGCGAAGACTGCAGTAGAGTTTACAAAACCTATTTATGTTGGGATGTGCATACTAGACCTATCCAAACTCCACATGTATCACTTTCATCATGAGTTTAAGGAATCTCATTTTGCAGATCCTAAATTACTTTATACACACATCAAAACAAAATTTTTCGTCACCTCCAGAAGCTGTACCAGAAACTGGAATAGAGATCAACATTAACATCATTTCCGCCATTTTTATTCCTAATGAAAACCACACATTGCATGTTGTACCACCTACAGCAAGACCTTCAGAGGTGGTGGTCCAGATTGCTGTACACACCTCTAATACTTAGTAGCACATCTTCTTGCATTGATGCATGCCTTTATTAGTCATGGCATAATATCCACAAGTTCATGAAGGCGATTCAGCGTAGATCCCTCAGAGTGGTTGATGGGTCACGTCGTCCATAAACAGACCTCAATCTATGCCAGGGATGTCCAATAGGGTTAATGTCTGGAGAATATGCTGGCCACTCTAGTCGAGGGATGTCGTTATCCTGAAGGAAGTCATTCACAAGATGTACACGATGAGGGTGCGAATTGTCGTCCATGAAGACGAATGCCTCGCCAATATGTTGCCAATATGGTTGCACTGTCGGTCAGAGGATGGCATTCACGTATCATACAGCCATTACGCGCCTTCCATGACCACCAGTGGCGTACGTCGGCCCCACATAATGCCACCCCAAAACATCAGGGAACCGCCACCTTGCTGCACTCATTGGACAGTGTGACTAAGGCGTTCAGCCTGACCGGTTTGAATGCAAACACATCTCCAACGATTGTCTGGTTGAAGGCATATGCGACACTCATCGATGAAGAGAACGTGATGCCAATCCTGAGTGGTCCATTTGGTATGTTGTTGGGCCTATCTTTACATCGCTGCATAGTGTCGTGATTGCAAAGATGGACCTCGCCATGGTCGTCAGAAGTGAAGTTGCGCATCATGCACGTTATTGTGCGTAGTTTGAGTCATAACACGACGTCGTGTGGCTGCAGGAAAAGCATTATTGAACATGGTGGCGTTGCTGTCAGGATGCCTTCAAGCCATAATCCGTAGCTAGCGGTCATCCACTGCAGTAGTAGCCCTTGGGCAGCCTGAGCGAGGCATGTCATTGACAGTCCCTGTCTCTCTGTATCTCCTCCATGTCTGAACAACATCGCTTGGGTTCACTTCAAGATGCCTGGACACTTCCATTGTTGAAAGCTCTTCCTGGCACAAAGTAACAATGCAGATGCTATTGAACCGCGGTATTGACGGTCTAGGCATAGTTGAACTACAGACAACACGAACTGTATACCTCCTTCCTGGTGGAATGACTTGAACTGATCAGCTGTCGGACCCCCTCCGTCTAATAGGTGCTGCTCATGCATGGTTGTTTACATCTTTGGGCGGGTTTAGTGACATCTTTGAACAGTCAAAGGGACTGTGTCTGTGATACAATATCCATAGTCAACGTCTATTTTCAGGAGTTCTGGGAACAGAGCTGACGCAAAACTTTCTTTGATGTATGTATAAACACAGATAGCTTCATCTATTGGGTGACAACTGCTATCCATATGAAGTAATGAGGTACGATAGTACTGAATTCTACATATCCCCATACAAAGCTGATAATTCTTACGGTATTGTTCCACAGAACAAGAAGGTTATCGGCCTTATGAAGCACGAGGCGTATGGATTGCCGATTGTGGAGTTTGTAGCTCTGTGATAAAAAATGTATGCTTATTGTACATTAGAAGGTGCCACCCAGAGGCAGGCTAAGGCTGTGTGTCGTATGGCATTGAGAGCCCTCTCTGTCGAAGACTATTTGCGATACCTGTACAGTGGTGTTTGCGGTGCTGCACCGCAGCCACCACATATGGTACGCCAGACTGGTGTTCGAAAGAGAGGATATGAGCTATTCACTGTGCTACAGTCTAAAATCGGCCTGTCCTCATGACAATAAAAGAGTCATTCATGATGACAGGATTGAAACCCTTCAACACACATACTACTCACTTGTAGCGAGAGAAGGGGTGGGGAACTCTGATTGAGTGAGAGGGAGAGAATGAGTGATAGAGAGTGTCTGCAGAGTAGTAATATGATTGAGATTATATATATATTATATATATATTTATATATATTATATATTATTATATATTATATATATTATATATTATTATATATTATATATATTATATATTATATATTATTATATATTATTATTATATATATTATATATTATATTATATATATATATCGCAGTCCATTAGACTTATTATTGTTGTAAAAACCTTTCCTATTGGGGCTGTTAAAATTAGATTTTAAGTGTACACAGTCTATGAGAATTATTGTAAAAGCTGTGCTACTGGGACTGTGGAATTTAGTTATAGTAAAACTATCTCAACATTAGCTTTTAGCCTAGATTTAATAAAAACTGCAAACATTCTCATCGAGTGCTGCTGAAAAAAAATTTGGAAAACATTCTCTATCAGTGTTACTGTTGTAGTGTGTGAGTTAAAAGTATCTCTGCATTGGAATTGCAAGAACTGTATTGTACCTCAACAATTATATTGTAGCTAGCTCAAGAACTACACTCCTGGAAATTGAAATAAGAACACCGTGAATTCATTGTCCCAGGAAGGGGAAACTTTATTGACACATTCCTGGGGTCAGATACATCACATGATCACACTGACGGAACCACAGGCACATAGCCACAGGCAACAGACCATGCACAATGTCGGCACTAGTACAGTGTATATCCACCTTTCGCAGCAATGCAGGCTGCTGTTCTCCCATGGAGACGATCGTAGAGATGCTGGATGTAGTCCTGTGGAACGGCTTGCCATGCCATTTCCACCTGGCGCCTCAGTTGGACCAGCGTTCGTGCTGGACGTGCAGACCGCGTGAGATGACGCTTCATCCAGTCCCAAACATGCTCAATGGGGGACAGATCCGGAGATCTTGCTGGCCAGGGTAGTTGACTTACACCTTCTAGAGCACGTTGGGTGGCACGGGATACATGCGGACGTGCATTGTCCTGTTGGAACAGCAAGTTCCCTTGCCGGTCTAGGAATGGTAGAATGATGGGTTCGATGACGGTTTGGATGTACCGTGCACTATTCAGTGTCCCCTCGACGATCACCAGTGGTGTACGGCCAGTGTAGAAGATCGCTCCCCACACCATGATGCCGGGTGTTGGCCCTGTGTGCCTCGGTCGTATGCAGTCCTGATTGTGGCGCTCACCTGCACGGCGCCAAACACGCATACGACCATCATTGGCACCAAGGCAGAAGCGACTCTCATCGCTGAAGACGACACGTCTCCATTCGTCCCTCCATTCACGCTTGTCGCGACACCACTGGAGGCGGGCTGCACGATGTTGGGGCGTGAGCGGAAGACGGCCTAACGGTGTGCGGGACCGTAGCCCAGCTTCATGGAGACGGTTGCGAATGGTCCTCGCCGATACCCCAGGAGCAACAGTGTCCCTAATTTGCTGGGAAGTGGCGGTGCGGTCCCCTACGGCACTGCGTAGGATCCTACGGTCTTGGCGTGCATCCGTGCGTCGCTGCGGTCCGGTCCCAGGTCGACGGGCACGTGCACCTTCCGCTGACCACTGGCGACAACATCGATGTACTGTGGAGACCTCACGCCCCACGTGTTGAGCAATTCGGCGGTACGTCCACCCGGCCTCCCGCATGCCCACTATACGCCCTCGCTCAAAGTCCGTCAACTGCACATACGGTTCACGTCCACGCTGTCGCGGCATGCTACCAGTGTTAAAGACTGCGATGGAGCTCCGTATGCCACGGCAAACTGGCTGACACTGACGGCGGCGCTGCACAAATGCTGCGCAGCTAGCGCCATTCGACGGCCAACACCGCGGTTCCTGGTGTGTCCGCTGTGCCGTGCGTGTGATCATTGCTTGTACAGCCCTCTCGCAGTGTCCGGAGCAAGTATGGTGGGTCTGACACACCGGTGTCAATGTGTTCTTTTTTCCATTTCCAGGAGTGTATATTGTATCTGAACAACTGAACTGTAATCTCAAGAATTGAGTTGTATTTGAGTGAACTAAATATACGAAAAAAATTCGTTACCATACGTCTTTGCTGTTGTTCTTTACAAAAAAACCTATCCCCTATTGCATTATATATATATATATATATACACTTTCAAAAACATGCAGCAAACATGACTAAAATTATAGCTTCTGTGTTTGAAAAAAACGACAGACATGGTATCTGGGTAAAACTGTAGAGTGTCAAAGTGCGAACAGGGTTGAGAGAAATCATACACAAATTATAACGTAAAAATTCATTTATTTCTCATCCAACTTTAAAGTAATTTTATATTTTCATAAGCAGACACAGCCAAACTATTTTCACATGTTTTCTTCTTGAGTCGATGGAGAGCAGGACACCCATTGGATTCCAGGCCTTGAATAGCAGCTACTTTGGAAGATTCGATGTATCCATGAGACCTTCTGCTTCTCCTTCACGTAGATGATGGTATATGTGTGGTCGGATTAGTGAAGCGACGTCACCATGTCTTTATAGGGTAAGTCAGCATCATCCCAGTGAATTCCATGGTAGAAATGTGTTAACCACTTTGAACTCTTCCATGTTTTAGCGCACTTCACGTCCTTGAAAGAAGTCTGTGACGCGGTGTTTACTGAGAATGTCTCTATTATTCCTGCATCTCCTGTGTACACTAGGAACGCAACATATTTAAATATGAACTGTCTACGCTCGCCATCATAGAAACCCTGAGCGTCTGCAATGATGTTCACACCTGGAGATGCCATTGTGGAAAGCTCTAGATATGGCTCAGCACCTGTTCCTTTATACAGCTCATTGCACAACACCAGTGAGAGGGCAGCAGTTGCTCACACCAACATGCAAAACTAGAGCAAACGTGGCAGTGTGTCCCGGGAAATTTGCTGAAGATTCACATTCAGTTCGTACAGTTATAGGTCCAGACTTAATTATCTCGTTCTGTTTCGAGCAGTCAGCTTCTTGAATATCCGTTGACTGAGTAGACACCCTCCTCCTCCTCCTTCAGCAGTTTCATACCAAGAATCATGAAACATCGCATACATGTTGTATGCTACAGCCCACTGCAAGTGTAAATTGTCATATGGATAGAATTCTGAATTCAGGTAGATTCTGCCATTACTGAACTTGCAGCTGTCGAATACAATGGAATCATTTGCTATATTTTCTCTTCTATCAGTCAGAAACACAAATGTGATGAATCTAGGTGTCTCTAGCTGCGGTTTTAATAGCCCATGTTTGTCTGCTTGCAGTTGGTAGCACTCGCTACTCGAAAACCTCCCAAGAGCGAAATGTTAGTGATAGAAATGTGACGGAATTCAGGACTCTTAAAAGCTTTAAACGCTTCTCTCTGATACACTGATGTGAGGCATTTTCCTTTTTATCTTGCTGATTGTGTTTACATTCTCCTCTTGAGCTCCTTGAATGTATGGGTTATTATCCAATGCACTCCGTACAGAATGAGTTCCTATTTAGCATTCACAATAATCTGCCTCATGTCCTCAAAGTAGCCCATAAGCATTTTTAAAGGTAGGCATGCAGTAAGTCGCTCGTTCTCTACAACTGCTCTATCTGCCGGATCGTCTATGAACCATCCCGCATTTTCTAAACCATTCACATCCATGGGTGAATCAGAGACGTATCTTTTAAGGGTTGATGTTATACCAGCATTGCGTGTAAGGTCGAACTCAGACCTTTTGAGTTCATAGCGTATCTCTTGAAACAGGAATGCTAAAGCGATAAGCGTAAGCTTGGATCCCACTGTAGTGCTGCCGTCGGTTTTCTGGAATGATTCCTCCAAATATGTGAAACTCTTGCATGGAAGCGTCAGTGCATCTATGTGCTGGGTGACAATCATAATTTCATCATTCCTGTTAAGTGTGTTTGAAGCACAATGTTTACATGAGAAGTATGTCTGATGTACGAGGGTGAGTCAAATGAAAACCTTTAATATTTTTTTAAAATATTATTTATTGTGCAGAAGTGGTACAAAGCTGTATCACTTTTCAACATTATCTCCCCCATGCTCAATGCAAGTCGTCCAGCGCTTACAAAGTGCATAAATTCCTTTAGAAAAAAAATTCGTTTGGTAGTCCGCGCAACCACTCAAGCACCACATGGCGTACCTCTTCATCAGAACGGAACTTCTTTCCCCCCATTGGGTGGTCCAAACATATGGAAATCACTTGGGGCAAGGTCTGGTGAATATGGTGCATGAGGAAGACACTCAAAATGCAGATCTGTGATTGTTGCAACTACTGTTCGGGTAGTGTGGGGCCTTGCATTGTCATGCTGCAAAAGGACACCTGCTGTCATCAATCCACGTCGCCTTGATTTGATGGCAGGACGCAGATGATTTTTTTAGGAGATCTTTGTATGATGCACTGGCGACAGTGGTCCCTCTAGGCATGTAATGCCGCATTTTGCATCCCAAAAGAGAGTCAGCATGACCTTCCTTGCTGATGGTTCTGTTCGAAACTTCTTTGGTTTTGGTGATGAGGAATAGCGCCATTCCTTGCTCGCTCTCTTCGTTTCCGGTTGGTGTAAATGAACCCAGGTTTCGTCCCCAGTAACGATTCTTGCAAGGAAGCCATCACCTTCTCGTTCAAAGCGCCGAAGAAGTTCTTTACAAGCATCAACACATCGTTATCTCATTTCAGGACTCAGCTGCCGTGGCACCCATCTTGCAGACACTTTGTCAAACTGGAGCACATCATGCACAATGTGGGGTGCTGACCCATGACTAATCTGTAAACATCCTGCAATGTCATTCAGTATCACTCGGCGGTTTTCCTTCACTTTGGATTCAACTGCTGCAATGTTCTGTGGAGTCACAACTCGTTGTGCCTGACCTGGACGAGGAGCATCTTCCACTGAAGTCACACCATTTGCGAACTTCCTACTCCATTCATAAACTTGCTGCTGTGACAGACATATATCACCTCACTGAACCTTCTTTCGTCGATGAATTTCAATAGGTTCCACACCTTCACTACGCATAAACCGAATAACAGAACGCTGTTCTTCCCTGGTGCAAGTCGCAAATGGGGCGGCCATTTTTTTCTGATACTGCGATGGTATGTGTGCATCTGCACTATGCTGCCACCTACAGGCCATTCTGCACGCTGTTTGTAGCACGCTTACTAACTTACACGATAACGACGCGAAATTTCGATTTATTATTACAAATTTAAAGTTTCACTTGACTCACCCTCGTATCATTCCCTCATCATACCCTACTGGACTTGTTATATTGAGTGATGACGTTATTGCAAGGTTTCAAGCCAACTGATTTAAGAAACTCATAGTTCACACGTGTTATCACTTTGCAGTTTGGCGGTGAAGTGACGTGCTGGGGATGCATGCACTGGTTTTATACCATATTCCTATTCTGCCTTAGATGTAATTGTACAATGATTTCCTCACCACAAACGTCAACATGTTGATTATTCTGGTCCACAATACGCAACTCCAAATAACCAGTGTCTGAACTGTCACTGAAAAGTATATAGCATTGCTAGGAGTCTCAACAATTTTATACCGTGTTGCAACTGAGGAGAAGAATTCGTAAATAGAATGAATCAGACTGTCGTTGAGATAGAAGTCAGTTCCAATGTTATACTCGACTCGGATTTTGCTGATGGACGGTGCGGTTCAAATGGCTCTGAGCACTATGGGACATAACATCTGAGGTCATCAGTCCCCTAGAGCTTACAACTACTTAAACCTAACTAACCTAAGGACAGCACACATATCCATGCCCGAGGCAGGATTCGAACCTGCGACCGTAGCGGTCGTGCGGTTCCAGACTGAAGCGCCTAGAACCACTCGGCCACAACGGCCGGACAGACAGTATGTCCACAGTCTGACGTGACTTGTGAAATTTGCTAGGATCCTTCTTCAAAACCTCCCTTTAGTGAAACCCAGTGGGTGCTCTATTGAACCTTTCTGGTTAAAGTCAATCGTTGCATTTACAGTCCTTATTTCAGATTTAAGTGTATTGATGTTGGAACATAGCTCAATTCCTTTTCCAGACTATTTTAAGACTTCGTTTAAATCGTCAGTACCGTACACCAGACTCTATATCCACAATGTCTTGTTCACCATTGATATCCAGATGGAGTTTGTTGTTGGTCTCAGTGATATTTGAGATGCTGTTGTGCGTCTCCAGTCCAATCAATGCAATAGTCCATTCACCAAGACTTAAATCAATTGTTGTTGTTGTTGTGGTCTTCAGTCCTGAGACTGGTTTGATGCAGCTCTCCATGCTACTCTATCCTGTGCAAGCTTCTTCATCTCCCAGTACCTACTGCAACCTACATCCTTCTGAATCTGCTTAGTGTATTCATCTCTTGGTCTCCCCCTACGATTTTACCCTCCACGCTGCCCTCCAATACTAAATTGGTGATCCCTTGATGCCTCAGAACATGTCCTACCAACCGATCCCTTCTTCTGGTCCAGTTGTGCCTTAAACTTCTCTTCTCCCCAATCCTATTCAATACTTCCTCATTAGTTACGTGATCTACCCATCTAATCTTCAGCATTCTTCTGTAGCACCACATTTCGAAAGCTTCTATTCTCTTCTTGTCCAAACTATTTACTGACCATGTTTCACTTCCATACATGGCTACACTCCATACAAATACTTTCAGAAATGACTTCCTCACACTTAAATCTATACTCGATGTTAACAAATTTCTCTTCTTCAGAAACGCTTTCCTTGCCATTGCCAGTCTACATTTTATATCCTCTCTACTTCGACCATCATCAGTTATTTTGCTCCCCAAATAGCAAAATTCCTTTACTACTTTAAGTGTCTCATTTCCTAATCTAATACCCTCAACATCACCCGACTTAATTTGGCTACATTCCATTATCCTTGTTTTGCTTTTGTTGATGTTCATCTTATATCCTCCCTTCAAGACACCATCCATTCCGTTCAACTGCTCTTCCAAGTTCTTTGCTGTCTCTGACAGAATTACAATGTCATCGGCGAACCTCAAAGTTTTTATTTCTTCTCCATGGATTTTAATACCTACTCCGAATTTTTCTTTTGTTTCCTTTACTGCTTGCTCAATATACAGATTGAATAACATCGGAGAGAGGCTACAACCCTGTCTTACTCCCTTCCCAACCACTGCTTCCCTTTCATGTCCCTCGACTCTTATAACTGCCATCTGGTTTCTGTACAAATTGTAAATAGCCTTTCGCTCCCTGTATTTTACCCCTGCCACCTTTAGAATTTGAAAGAGAGTATTCCAGTCAACATTGTCAAAAGCTTTCTCTAAGTCTACAAATGCTAGAAACGTAGGTTTGCCTTTCCTTAATCTAGCTTCTAAGATAAGCCGTAGGGTCAGTATTGCCTCACGTGTTCCAGTATTTCTACGGAATCCAAACTGATCTTCCCCGAGGTCGGCTTCTACTAGTTTTTCCATTCGTCTCTAAAGAATTCGTGTTAGTATTTTGCAGCTGTGGCTTATTAAACTGATTGTTCGGTAATTTTCACATCTGTCAACACCTACTTTCTTTGGGATTGGAATTATTATATTCTTCTTGAAGTCTGAGGGTATTTCGCCTGTTTCATACATCTTGCTCACCAGATGGTAGAGTTTTGTCACGACTGGCTCTCCCAAGGCCGTCAGTAGTTCCAATGGAATGTTGTCTACTCTGGGGGCCTTGTTTCAACTCAGGTCTTTCAGTGCTCTGTCAAACTCTTCACGCAGTATCGTATCTCCCATTTCATCCTCATCTACATCCTCTTCCATTTCCATAATATTGTCCTTAAGTACATTGCCCTTGTATAGACCATCTATATACTCCTTCCACCTTTCTGCTTTCCCTTCTTTGCTTAGAACTGGGTTTCCATCTGAGCTCTTGATGTTCATACAAGTGGTTCTCTTATCTCCAATGGTCTCTTTAATTTTCCTGTAGGCAGTATCTATCTTACCCCTAGTGAGATAAGCCCCTACATCCTTGCATTTGTCCTCTAGCCATCCCTGCTTAGCCATTTTGCATTTCCTGTCGATCTCATTTTTGATACGTTTGTATTCCTTTTTGCCTGCTTCATTTACTGCATTTTTATATTTTCTCCTTTCATCAATTAAATTCAATATTTCTTCTGTTACCCAGGGATTTCTACTAGCCCTCGTCTTTTTACCTACTTGATCCTCTGCTGCCTTCACTATTTCATCCCTCAAAGCTACCCATTCTTCTTCTACTGTATTTCTTTCCCCCATTCCTGTCAATTGTTCCCTTATGCTCTCCCTGAAACTCTGTACAACCTCTGGCTCTTTCAGTTTATCCAGGTCCCATCTCCTTAAATTCCCACCTTTTTGCAGTTTCTTCAATTTTAATTTGCAGTTCATAACTAATAGATTGTGGTCAGAGTCCACATCTGCCCCTGGAAATGTCTTACAATTTAAAACTTGGTTCCTAAATCTCTGTCTTACCATTATATAATCTATCTGATACCTTTTAGTATCTCCAGGGTTCTTCCATGTATACAACCTTCTATCATGATTCTTAAACCAAGTGTTAGCTATGATTAAGTTGTGCTCTGTGCAAAATTCTACCAGGCGGCTTCCTCTTTCATTTCTTAACCCCAATCCATATTCACCTACTACGTTTCCTTCTCTCCCTTTTCCTACACTCGAATTCCAGTCGCCCATGACTATTAAATTTTCGTCTCCCTTCACTATCTGAATAATTTCTTTTATTTCATCATACATTTCTTCAATTTCTTCGTCATCTGCAGAGCTAGTTGGCATATAAACTTGTACTACTGTAGTAGGTATGGGCTTCGTATCTATCTTGGCCACAATAATGCGTTCACTATGCTGTTTGTAGTAGCTTACCCACATTCCTATTTTCCTATTCATTATTAAACCTACTCCTGCATTACCCCTATTTGACTTTGTGTTTATAACCCTGTAGTCACCTGACCATAAGTCTTGTTCCTCCTGCCACCGAACTTCGCTAATTCCCACTATATCTAACTTTAACCTATCCATTTCCCTTTTTAAATTTTCTAACCTACCTGCCCGATTAAGGGATCTGACATTCCACGCTCCGATCCGTAGAACGCCAGTTTTCTTTCTCCTGATAACGACATCCTCTTGAGTAGTCCCCGCCCGGAGATCCGAATGGGGGACTATTTTACCTCCGGAATATTTTACCCAAGAGGACGCCATCATCATTTAATCATACAGTAAAGCTGCAAGCCCTCGGGAAAAATTACGGCCGTAGTTTCCCCTTGCTTTCAGCCGTTCGCAGTACCAGCACAGCAAGGCCGGTTTGGTTATTGTTACAAGGCCAGATCAGTCAATCATCCAGACTGTTGCCCTTGCAACTACTGAAAAGGCTGCTGCCCCTCTTCAGGAACAACACATTTGTCTGGCCTCTCAACAGATACCCCTCCGTTGTGGTTGTACCTACGGTACGGCTATCTGTATTGCTGAGGCACGCAAGCCTCCCCACCAACGGCAAGGTCCATGGTTCATGGGGGGGTTAAATCAATTAGCGGGAAGAAATTTACACGTAATACAGATGATAGTGATTTTAAATTCAAAGTGTACGACATTGCGTCTGAACCTCAACTGATGAAGAAATGTTTAAAACTCCTCCTTATATATTCTGTCTCTTAGTCCTTGTAAAGGTCAGGAGAAACATGATGCGTTTCTGTCCGCAGAGATGTGTACTAATGTACTGACAGCGCCGAAAATTGTAGAACACACGTCTTCTGCGAGCGAAGTATCGCTCTAATTCTTCTGGCGGTTGAAGGTCACCAAATTAGTTGAAATAGTAGACGGTAGCTGCACTTTTGATAACATATGACACACTTGGTGCCAGAACCAACAGCAACATCTGAATTCACTTTCACCAGTTTTCCACATTATTCCCAGTAATTTATCCCGCATAAACACATCATGGAATCCTGGAATGTTGAATTTTTTTCTGACAAACTTAAGAACTCACTACTTGTGAGTGGCGGATCAGGTAGGACTGCTAATAAGCTTTCTTTTTATTTATGAATAGGCCAAGCCCTTTCCTGTATGGTTTCAAGTATAGTCATTTCCGATGGCTGTGGCTTCCATCAAGCGGTTATGTCTTTTAACTTCTTCTAATTGCGCTTGGGAGTTTTGCGCTTTCTTGATTGTTCGAGCAATAGTTGCAACACCACGAGCGAGGCAGCCTACCGCCGAGAGAGCGGAGAGGGTTAACTCGCTTGAATTCGTCACTCCTAAACCCAACTTAATTTTTCCACACATGGTTTCATCAACTGCAAATGCTGCATTGTGTTGACCTATACCAATGTCCTTCCTTCTGTGTATCGTCAGAGCCTTATCACCTAAAATCCTCTGTGCAATGTGACGACGTGTGAGTTCTTTATTTGCAGTGCAGGCAATACCGTGTTCCATACACGCTTCGTCGAGCAGATTAATCCCCTGATCACCTCGTGCAAAGTGCTTTTGAAGTTTTGCTCCAGATCCACGGTAGGTGTATCCTGAAATGCGTAATTCCGCTGGTAATTTATCTATAATACCACAATTTCCTCTAATGCGTCTCTTAGCATTCATGTAACGCTACTGCGGTGATTGCGGACCATGCACCCCATTATATAGTAAATTGTTAACAACACCCCAACTATTTTGTGCTGCAGTGGCGCTCTTTTTCCTCGACGTTTTATGACTCTTTCCACGAGAAACACATCCGGTTCTGAGCTATTCCGCAACTCCTTAGTGTAGAAGCAACCTGTAATTTTTTTCACTTTTACCATCCTTCAAGATATAAGCTCTAGGATTCGTTCTTGGCACCTTCGAAACTGTAAATATCTCTGTTGACCAGTTCAGTAGGTAAGATTTCTCAAATTCTGTCTTGCGTTTTGAGATACATACCAAATCACCTACATTTAATTTCTGTTTACGTGGATCCAGCATTTTAATACACTAGTACACTGTATTCATGAGTCCATTGTTACAAACATAGACTGTTCTCATTTTCATTGTGCTATGTTTGGTTTGATTGTACTGAGCAATTATTTATGAGAGAATATCTGTCCATTTGTATGAGCCACGAAGACTAAAATGCATCCGCATTTGACCTTTTATTGTTCTGTTCAGACACTCTGTGACAAATGCCTTCAGGTGGGTGAATGTTGAGTAGTGATGTATTCCACACCGCTGCATCACAGTCTTGAAATACCTATTGTAAAACTCTCCATCATGATCGGTTTGGAGGTTGTCTGGGCATCGATTCCTCCCTCTCTGTAGCAAAACTCAAAACACATCTGCAAAATTTCTACCTATTTTTGTTTTAACAGATAATGACCAGCCTTGGAGAATGTGTCAATAACCATTAAAATATATTTGAATTCATTATTCTCATGTAAATATTCCTTCATGTTTACAAGATAAACCTGCCATACATCATACACACCTCTAATTATAACATACGAGGGTACGTTTTGCGAGCTGATTTGTGCACTTCTCGAACTTTTGTCTCCATACTTATTTGATGTACCTCTCTCTCTAAGCTCCGAAATTGTTGAAATAGCCTCTTTTGAATGAGCTGTATTATCTGCAGCAGCTGATGCCATGAACAGCCATAGTCGGTTTATTAGCTCGTTTGAGTCGTCATAATATATATACTGTGAGATTCGATTGCTCGCTGCTTTATGCTCAATGTCAATAAAATCGCCATTGCTGCTGTTGTTTTCACCATCAAGTATTGGTTTTATAATGGTTTTGTATTTCTTGCTGCTCAGGCTTTTTGCGATCTTATGTACATCAGTCAAATGCAGTATTTCACTGTAAATTTCCCTATCATCAACTGAATAATTTATGGTTTTTTTAGTGGATCTTAGGAAAATAAGATTCATTAAGCCAGGTCTTCTCTCAAATCGTCTTTCGTCAATCTGCCTTGTGTCATCAGTTACATTTATAGGCTGCATGCCCAACATGTATGGTCTCCCTATGCTAATGCCGAATGTCCATTCTCTCTGGCCAGGGACGTGACGGATAATGAATTCGTCAATGGCTACAGCAATCGTTATAGTGTGGTTTTGTTTTTGCAGAGAGCTGCCTGAGAGATTCAGTAACCGACTTAAAGGTCTCTCTTAGTGTTTGATATTGATCCATATGCCCTAACCTTAGCAACTGTAATTTCTCTCGAAGGGCTTTCCGCACTTGAATGGCTTTTTGCTTCGTTGATATCTTGGAGTATATTGATCAGACATCTCTGCAGTGTGAGGCTTTATATTTCCACTCTTTTTCTTCTTACTATGTGACACATCCTCCTTCTCAACAACAAGAGCCTCTACATCTGTTTTCTCCTCAATAACCTTGACATTTCCAGTTTCAGTTAAGTTGGAAACTTTCTTACCAATTTCATTAACTAACTCATTTAATGCACTGATCATTCTCAATAGAGTCTGGTAATAATCTCTATCTCCCTACGCATACCTCTAACTTTATGCACTACAGCTTGAATTTTCACGTCCATGTGCAAGCAAATGACCTGTCCATGTACACCCATTCTCTTGGGTTGAGAGCTAGACATGCTTCCGAATTTGTCGTGGTGCAGCGTACAGGTGTACTGATGTACTCATGTCTAATACCAGGCTATATATACAGAAACTCTTGGAAGTTTCACCTGTACCTAACCTACTGTTCTGCTAAAAGGATTCTCCTTTTGCATCTTCACAGGACCAGTCACCGACGACAGAGTCCTTATGATGAGGATGTTTCACCCACCCTGCCATGATACTAACTACGCCGGTACCGACAGGTAGTTAAAATACATAGAAAATACACTTGAAAGGATAATAATAGTATGTGTAGCCACTGTAGTTCCATCACTTAACCAATTGAGCTATATTGACTACACAGAAAAAACAGCTATATATTTTACTCATGATCATCATCATCTCAATAACTCCTATAGCATTGAAAAAATTAACAATTGTAATACTTTGACTATAATGAGAGAGGTATGAAATAAAACACAAACACGGTTTGAGATTATATATACATAAATTATTTATTTGAATATCATGCACGAGGTGTAATACTTCAGGAGTATCATCACAATCTGTATGTATCTTCTTCTTCTTCTTCGAATCTATACAGTATTTACCAAATAAACCTTTCTGACATGCAGTAAATTCAGTGCATATCTGCCTCAGGCCAATAGATGACTCTCAGTACTCAGGTTTTCACATACATTTAATCCTTTTTTCTGTAGGTTTAGCATTCATGTGCAAACAAAGGTGCTGCTTACAATCATGAACATGTACACTATGCACACTTAGGGAGTTTACAACATCATTGTATGCAGAGTCTACACTAGGCAACCAATGGTTCAGTCTGTCCAATGCAAGACGTATGGCAGTGTCCAGATTGTATAACTTCGTAACTGAAGCATGTTTTAGATAAAAACAGTTGTCACCCGATTTCACACATAATGCACAGTCATCACACACTGTTGTAATAGAAAGTGTCACACCAGTAAGGCAAATGTCTAGGGGGGGGGGGGGGGGACGAGCCGGATAATACTCTGTAGTCATCTGCTGATTGATGTAACACTCTGCACAACATATTTCATCCCAGTCGAACTCGGAAATTGGCACTTTAACACATTTGGATACATTTTCAATCTCCATCCTCGCTTGCAGCCCCCAGACATGATGCGCTTCTATAGCAATGTTCACACGTTTCGATCCTCTGGGAGTTAAATTGTATGTGGAGGTGAAAAGCGTAAGTGCACTCGACGCCTTCTCATGCACTGTATCTGCACTGTGTGGTTGCGCTATCACAGGGGTGTTATGCTGGGATGGGCCATATGTTGGTGACCAGTATCTTGTTGTTTAACACCGCCAGCGAGAGCATTCAATGTGTAGCGGTCAATTCACATGTCCTCATCACACAAAATGATGAGTGGGACGGACAACAGCAACTCCTTGTCCTGCTCCATCAAGTGGGCTATGTGCACTACCGGATCCCACATGGCCACTAATGGTTCAGACCTGCTGGATGCTGTTGCTGCAGGTCTCGACAAGATGGCAGCTGACGTTGCTACAGGTCCAGACATGGCATCAGAGCTTGGCATGTTGGCGCTTGACCCTGTTGAACAAAGACAAGGAGGCATTAGACATGGACGAAGATGAGAAAACATTGAATAATAATAATACTAAGGCTAACCAGAGAGAAAGATGTGATATGGAATGCTTACTTTTCTGTTTAATCCTTTTCTGCATGACTGTGCTAGAGTGCAACTGCTGTCGATGCTTCATTGTTCTTCTGCTGCTGCTTCTGACTGACTGAAGAAGACTGAGGTCCCAGAGCTGCTGAGCCTCATCTATATCTCCTACAATGACGCCACCAAATACTAGCATCCAATCCGCTGAAGTCGAGCACGTGAGTGGATTAAGGGTTGCTATTGGTTCCCGCACTTTCCCCCCACTACAACGTCATCTAGGTTTACATCATGGAACGGACAACAGTGCTCTCTGGTGGTTGTACTGTGTACTATACCATTTGGGCTTCATAATTGAACACACTGTTTCCTACCATCTTGGATAATGATACTCACGTCATCAGCTGACGTCTGACCATCTTCATGGATGACAGTGCCCTCTGCTGGTGGTAGTGTGTACTAGGTCAGTTAGAGTCTGGACCTAGTGGTGAACACACTGGATGGTGGTGCTGCCTTTAATTGTTTAAATAAAGACTGGTGCATGATTTAGACAGTTGACGATTAGCAAGCATGTTTGCAGAGTCTTTTAGATGGATTATTATTTTGACAACTTACAGGTTGTTTGGCTCTCTGGACACAAAGGTATTGCAATATTTATGAGTGGTTTGCAGGTCTGTAGGTTGTGCAATGCATTATTTTGACAGTTTACAATTAGCAAGTGCATGTGTAGAGCATTATACATGAGTTATGTATGTGTGTTCTGTATCACATTGATAAATATACTCCATCCCTAAATAAATTGGTCCAATACAATATAAATAAAGTATACTCCTTCCTGTCTCCATCCGCCCAGTACTGGCTGAGTCCTTTTTCCACCAACCCCTAGGAAGAGGTAGCGACTGGGTGACTTAGGTTAGTGGAGGTGAGCTTAGTTTCCCTCAATTTTCTTGGGTTGGTAGAGAAACCCGAAGTGACCTTTCTTCACCGCCAAAATTCAAACTTGGCACTGGTTCCTAGGGCCTAGTTGGGTGACTTACGTTAGTGGAGGTAGCCCATGTGACCTGTCTTCCAGCGATATTCTTAGGTTAGTAGAGATAACCGTTGTGTGGTGCATTATCTGTTGGAATTTAAACTTCTTGCAATTTTTTGGGGGGAGGGGGGCGTGGCACTTTCCCGTCGAAAGCCGCCATATTGGATAATCGGTTTTCCGTCATCATCTGACGTCATGGCCGCCATGTTGGATGAAGTCATTCACTGTTTCCAAGTCTACACGCCGCCATCTTGGATGACGTCATCGCCGCTATCTTGGGTGCATCTGGCAACAATGTAATGTGGGGTAGCACCCCTGTAGCTCTCCTACTGACACAACAGTCAGTGGACTGTGACTCAAACGGATATTTGAACACCGAAGAAGTACTTAGCAGGTAATTGATCTTCATCTCCTCAGGGGCACTTGCGGCTGCTGCTGCTGTTAGTATGCTTCATGTTGATGATGAAAGTACAAACGTTTGACCTCTGAGAAACTCGTAGAAGTACAGAAGCAGAATGACGGCGAGCTGGGATGTTGTTTGTCTTATATAGCTTCTATGACGTCGAATCATGTCACTGATGTAGTAGCCAATAGGAGGGCAGCATTCTAGCGGTAGGGGGTGCTACGTCATGGATGAATTATGACTGCGCTCCTAGTGGGAGAACCTCGAACTTCTCATTTGATCATTGAATCTCCAAGTGATACATTCAGTTATTGAATATCATTAAAATTGGATTGGAATTAAGTACTTAGGTAATCCATATGTTAGATGCAGAATGTGTCACATGTGTTTCGTTAGAATCGCTAGCATATTTCTGGAAGACTATCTGTGATGGCAGTATGCGTATGCGGGCTAGAGGCCATGACATCAGCATTCGTGAGCTTGCGGGTGCATGTCCCGTTAGAATCGCATGAGAGAGAAAGCACTGCAGCATCTCTCTCTCAGCGCTTGACTACAGGTGGGGAGGGGGTGATGGGACTTTAACATACTGTGAACAACGATCTTGGATTACATAATGGGGGCACACTCTAGTGGCAGTACTGTGAACTAGCTCAGTTTGAGTCTGGACCTCGTGGCAAACACACTGTTTCCCACCATCTGGGATAATGGTACTCGCATCATCATCTGACGACATGCTGGCATCTTGGATAACAGCGCCCTCTCCTGGTGGTAGTGTGTACTAGGTCATTTGGGGTTCGGACCTCACAGTGAAGACACTGGATGGCTGTACTGCATGAAATTGTTTTAATAAATGCTGGTGCATGCAAAATAAAGACTTATGTCCTGAACTGGTCGAGTCCTTCTCCCACGAAGCCCTAGGAGGAGGTGGCAGTCGGGTGACTTAGGTTACTGGAGGTAGCCCAGTGTCCTTTCTTTCACACCATTTTCTTAGCTTAGTAGAGAAATCCCAAGCGATCTTTCTTTACTGCCAAAATGCAAACTTGGCACCAGTTCCAAGGAAGAGATGGCGGTCAGGTGACTTAGGTTAGTGAGGTAGCCCAAGTGTCCTATTTTCCCATGATTTTTCTTAGGGTAGTAGAGATAACCGTGGTGTGAGGAATCATCCTGTTGGAATTTGAACTTCCCGCCATTTTTCTGGGGGAGGGGAGTGCAGTTAGGTTAGTGGAGGTAGCCCAATTGACCTATCTTCCCACCAAAATCCGCCATCTTGAATGGCGTCACAGCCGCCATCTTGGCTGATGTCATGCACTGTTGCCAAGTCTACACACCGCCATCTTGGATGACGTCATCACCGCCATCTTGGAAACATCTGGCAACAATGCAGAGTGGCTCAGAAACCGCTTTGTCCCAATAGTACTGTTGTCTCTGATGAACATTCCCCGTCGAGGACAACATATTGGGTTCAGAAGTCTTTGAACCACCCACATATCTATGAATTTGTTCCACATGTTTGTACCTTCGTTAACAGCCTGCAATGGGGCGCATTGTCAAATGCTTTCCAGAAATCTAGAAATACGGAATCCACCTGTTGCCCTTCATCCATAGCTCTCAGCATATTATTTCAGAAAAGGGCAAGCTTAGGCACGAGTGATGCTGTCTAAAAGCTCGTGGACATAAGCTTCTTAGCCTCAAGAAAGTTTATTGTATTTGAAATGAGAATACGTTCAAGGATTCTGCAGCAAACAGAAGTTAGGGATATTGGTCTGTAATTTTGCGGGTCCCTTCTTTTACCCTTCTTATACTGTATACATCTGCGCTTTTTTCCAGTCGCTCGGTAGTTTGAGCTGGGCAAGAGATTCACGATAAATGTAAGCTGGGTAAGGGGCCAGTGCCATAGAGTACTCTTTGTAAAATCGAAGTGGAAGTCCATCCGGACCTGGTAACTTATTTGCTTCCAAATCTTTCAGTTGTTTCTCTACGCCAGGTATGCTTATTACTATGAAGTGACAGTATGTTCGTACGATTCTCCTGTGTGAACGATTTCTTGAACGTGAAATTTAAAACTTCGGCTTTCGTTTTGGTTTCTTCAACTGCCACACCAGAGTGGCCAACAAGGGACTGAATGGGAAGCCTTCGACCCGTTTTGCGATTTTACATATATCGAAAATTTTCTCGAGTTCTCTGCCAGATCTTTTGCTAACATGTGACTGTGGTGGTTGTTGTATGCTTCGCGCAAAGATCTTTTCACAGATGCACGAATTTCTACAACACTTCGCCTTTCGTCATTTATGCTCTCCCTTTTCAACTGAGAGTGCAACAGCCTCTGCTTCTTCAGCATCCGTCGAATTTCGTCATTAAACCATATTGGATCTTTCCATCCTTTATCCACTTACTAGTCACATAACTCTCCACACCACGAATTACAATCTGTTTAAACTTTGCCCATAATTCCTCTACATCCATCTTACTGGAACTAAGTGATGCCAATTCACTAAGTAAGATGTTAATAACTGCTTATCTGCTCTATCTAACAGAAACATTCTCCTTGCCTTCTTGAGTGATTTATTAACTTTCGTAATCATAGTTGCTATAATAACAACGTGTTGCTAATCTCTGTTTCTATAATGACATTGCGAATAACGTCTGACCTATTTGAAGCTATAAGTTCTAAGATATTTCCATTGTATGTGGGGTGGCGTGCTAGCTGCTCAAGAGGATTTTCATAAAACGTGTTGAAAAGTATTTCGCATGACTGTTTGTCTGTAACTCCTGCAATGAATCCATAGACATCCCAGTCTATACTCGACAGGTTAAAGTCGCCACCAACTAGTATTGCATTATCTGGGTAATCAGCGTTATTGACTGTAGACTTTCTTTGAATGACTCTGGAACAGTCACAGCAGAATTGGGTGGCCGGTAAAAACACACAACATTAACTTGGTTTCACCTACAACTGTTATACGAAACCAGATGACTTTACTGTAACACTCAACTTCGACCTCAATTGAGACAGCATTTTTGTCAACTGCTATGAACACTCCCCTTCCAATGACCTCTAATCTATCTACCTGATATATGTACCACGACTCACTAAATATCTCAGAGCTTTTCACTTCGGGTTTCACCCAGCTCTTGGTCCCAAAAATAATTTGAACGCGAGAACTTTCCTGGAGAGCAGTAAATTCGGGAACTTTATTACGGAATACTTCGACAGTTTACGATAAAACTGCGAGAGTCGAAGTGTCTTTATCGCTGCATATGGACTGGCAAATGTTCAGAACAGCACCTCAAACTACTGTCTAGCCTAAAAAATAATCATGTGCACTTCGCAAATACTCTGCTACCGGAGGAACTGCTTCCTTTGTGTAGTGCACCACTGACCTATCAAGGGGAGCCCTGCAAATCCCCACACAATAACATAGGTCCAGAAATCTGCAACCAAGACCGTTACAGAGTGGACAAAGTCTATGGTTGAGACCCTCCACTCGGCTCCAAACTAAAGGACCCCAATCAACTCTGGGAACTATGCTGAAAAATGCGAGCTCTACTTGCACCCCACGCACATGTCCAGCACTCCTCACTGCCTCTACAAACCGCCTACACGAACTGACGATCACATCAGAACCCACGAGACAGGCGTCGTTAGTGCCTACATGAGCAACAACATTCAGATGACTGCACCCTGCACATTCGATAGCCATTGGCAAGGTTGCGTCCACGTATCAGATGAGGGGCTCCGGCAGACATACTGAGTGCACATTGGCTCTTTTTCCAGTCCTGAACGCTATCTGCCTAAGGGGCTCCATAATGCACCTAACATTGGAGCTCCCATTAACTAGTAAACCCCTCCACCTCACGTGTCTGCTCGGATCCTGCTGAAGGAGCGACGACCTGTCCACTCACAGTGTGAATGGGTGAGTCCAGGGGGCCAGTCTCCACATTGTCCCTCCACCTCAAGCGATACAAACGCATTACAACCCATATTTCACCCTACTGTGAGAGTGGATCACCATGTTGGGTGCATTAGGAGGAGCCTCCAAAGCAGAGCCTGTGGGCAAAAGAAGTGACACATAAGGTTTCCCAAGTGACACACCAGGTTCATCGCCACCGCTACATCCTGAGGCAACAGCCTGAATGTGACTGAGCTGACTCCAGCAGACACACTGTTTGTTGTTACCACACTCCACTGGAGTAATGACCTCTGCATGACATCGACAAACCCTTGGCTGCCTGCAACCACGCCATGCCTCTGTATGCATTGAAAAACTCCAGCCGCATTGCATCTTTGCATCCGCGACTCACAACTGACCACATTTGTCTTTATTCTCATGCACATGAAGTGAATCTTCAACTATGTCACAAAAGTGACGCCATCAGGGACAAGATTAAATGCGTCTAACACGAGCTCCTCATGAGAAGATAGCAACTCGACCATCTATGGCAACCACATCCACTTATCGTCTCTTCCTTGCTGCAACACAAACAACATGCTGACATAGTACCTCTACTGACACCCATGAAGCTGGCCACAGCTCGCTCGCTCATTCCCCGCCGAATTTTCGTGGGATCCCCACAAGTTTGGTTGATCATCACACTTGGCATCCTCGTACATACCGACCAGCCGGCCGGGGTGGCCGAGCGGTTCTAGGCGCTACAGTTTGGAACCGCGCGACCGCTACGGTCGCAGGTTCGAATCCTGCCTCGGGCATGGATGTGTGTGATGTCCTTAGGTTACTTAGGTTTAAGTAGTTCTAAGTTCTAGGGGACTGATGACCTCAGAAGTCGAGTCACATAGTGCTCAGAGCCATTTGTTTGAACATCACCGACCACACCAACCGCCACCTGACCTACTGATGGTTGCCAAAGCATCAGTGGATGAGCTCTTACAAAGAAGCATAGTCTGGCCCTCTGACAGTTCCTGGCCTTCACCGATAAAACTGGTTCTGTCAGCTTATGCAGTGACAATATAAATCTTAATGCTCGCACCATAATAGAAAACTACCCTCTACCAGCAATACGGGACTTCACCCGCTATTTGGCGAACGTCTACGTTTTCAGTGTTATCGATTGCAAAATGGCGTATCTACAAATACCTATGCACCCTGACAACATCCCAAAATAATTTGTTCAGGTAAGAGTGGAACTCGCGCTCTGACGGTTCTGTACAAACTTCATTACCCGTATAGACAGTTCATACGTCCTGGGAATCGACGATTTGTGTATGTTATTGGCACTGATAGTGGCAATATTGGTCCCTGTAATACCAAGACTTTCGAGAGCGTTAAGTTTGAAATTGAGTAATAAATGAAAAACAAAATATCTCTTGTTATGTAATTACAAATTGAAAATTTTATGATTTTTTAAAATTTACTTGTACCATGAAACTTTGGTTCCTGCCAAATTTCATGATTTTAGATCAACGAGAAGTACCATATAGGTTGTAATGTGTGAGTCTGGTAGTATTTAAATATGTGACATATGTGACATAAATGGCCGTATCTTTTGATTCTATTTACTTATAAACTTCAATTTTTTTGGACCACTAAGAGCCCATAGACCTTACTCTGCAACATAAATTTCATCGTTATACATCTCACCGTTCTTGAGAAAAAAGGGTCTTAACAGATGGACAGAGAAAGTCAGACAACAAATGACGAAAAAAATATTTTTTTCTGTGATATAATTACAAATTAAGACTTTTCGGATTTTTTCTTTACTTTTACTTTTAAATCTTGCTTCTTGGCAAATTTCATGATTACAGATCTAAGGGAAGTAACGTATAGGTTTTGATATGTAACGTAAATGGCCATATCGTTTGACTGCGTTAACTTAGAAGCTTACTTTTTTTTACAACAACAAGGAATTGTAGTCTTTATTATGTGGCAAAAATTTCAAGATGATATGTCTACCCTTTTCTGAGAAAAACTGTTTTCAACAGTTAGATAGACAAGACAAAAAGATAGGCAACAAAGTCATCATATTAGGGTACCATTTTTACCAACTGAGGTACAGAAACTAAAAACAGCCGTAATCACGCCATCTGATCTATTCTAATTCAAGTTCATGCCGTACACATTTAAAAACGCACTTCAAAGTTGCAACGCTTCATTAATGGAATACTTTTCAACATCTCATTTTCTTAATGCCTACCTAGATGCAATATTAATTTTCTCACCCAATAGGGAATCGCGCAACAAGCATTGAAGCAAGGTTCCGGCATTCTCACTCAGAATGGTGTCATAATAAACTGAGACAAATGTCAACTTAATTGTTAAGAAGTTATTTTTCTCGAACACATCGTAAAGGGATCAGGAATTAGGTTGAAATGGTACAGTACCACCCGACATTGAAAATACGTACAACATACTTCATTATTCTTGTCAGAACAACACATTTTTTGTAAAAATAACTCAATTTCAATTAATACAGCGAAGCCGGATACCAGTGTGGGAAAGAATGACAATTTATGTATTTAATTGATCACATGTGCACTCCCACAAAATAAATCCCTACATCCAGATTGGTGAGATCTGTGAAATGAATGAATGTATGGTCGTCTGCTAACCGCAGATAGTGAATGTGAATATATGATCATCTTTGAGACGGTACTTGGGTCACTTTTGGTGGGACCAAAGAGATGAAAATTACCTGAGCTTTGAGCACCTGAAATGTGGCTGACCAATACGGTAGAAAGGTGCTCCCCCACTTCGGCAGAGGTGCGAGAGGACCTGAAGAACGGCCATGTTTCAGCACTCTGCCGCTGGATCTAGTGTTGGTAAGACCTGTCTTAGGCATGCTCCATAAGGACAAAAGAGTGGAGACATTGTATGATGTGAAATACTTAAGAGTAGTTTAGAATAATAATTTCTCTATTTCAGGACCTTTTGTGGGTAGAATTAAATGTCAGACAGGTAATATTAATGGGATCGTAGTAATCTTTGGAAGTGACCAACGGTCACAATGAAACCACGTGTAGCAATAAGTTGAAATACTTCCGAGTGCTTAAGTTAAGCTGAATTACTAGCGTGTGTACTATAAGTTGGAAATATTCAAGAAATGGCGTGTGCAGGACTTGAAATTAGAGACGAGTACTTCCATGTGGTGAGTACTGTGTGAGTCTCAATCTGTGTATGAGACAAAGGATAAAGAGAAGTACTCGTCCATGGTATCAGTTGAGGACTCGCGTGTGTGATGAATATGTTCTTAATATTACTTTGCGTGTTGTGTTTCCGTGTGACGGTTGATTCAAACTATAATACTCTGAGAGAGAAGCAAGGTGAGTCAGCTGTCTATCCAGCAACGCCACTTGACTTGCAATGCACAGGAAGACGTGCATATAACGTCCAGAGTTCGTACAGGAAAGAAAAGTTACGAAGTGGGGCAGTGTCGTGTGGAACTGGGATGGATACTAATTGAAGTGGGAAAGCTGAAAGTGATGTGATTATAATGTTGTGACTATTCCTTATGTCGTATTCCATGTTGCAGTGTGGTGTATGTCATGTAATTTAAGTATGTGTGGTTTGCATGGGAGAGTAGCAAGGTAGTTTCAGAGGTAGTGGGTTATGCATGTTCCTTTTGTACCGCTCGGTCTGGAGGAAAGTTTCGTGATGATGGCTGTGAGAGTCGAAGTGTGAGATATAGAAAAAGATCCACCATCCTATGCAGAAAGTGCACTGTAGCATTAAATAATTACGAGACCATAAGATAGAGAATCACCAATGTAAAGCCATGCCCTCTGGACGGAATTTCTCATGTGTTATTGTTGTAGGTTATAGAATTTGTGTGTTTAGGCTATAGAATTTATCAGAATAAATAAGACAGTGAAAGAAAAAGATTGGTGGCCTTTTCCTTCGAATTGTATGTTGCCATGATATCCAGAATTTATAATGTGTGCGCCATTCATATTCAGTGCGATGGCCACGTGTTGATCAAAGCCGTTAAATAAAAAAGAAAATGCGTAGTGCGTAGTGAACAGTCAGAGTTGTGTAAATTACTAATAGTCAGATGTGCGTTTCCGTTGCATAATATTCATACAGAAGAATAATTTGTAACTTAATTGTGAGTACTAAAGTTCATGTTACTCGATAAATAAGAATGAATCCACTCGCTTGGCAGACCACTCATCTTGCAGGCCTGACTGCTTGATGCCACAGTATGAGCAAGGCATGTGGGTGCCTCTCATAATTTCGACCCTGCCAGGAATTTGTTGTTAGGGTTTGCTGTTAAGATTTTTTTGATGGAATATATTGTGATAGCGCTAAGAAGTAAAATTTTTTTGTTTGCAATTTGTTTCTGGATTGGTGAGGATCTTTTATTTTTTATGTAATTAATTGCTATATCGTCCAAGGCTGGAAGATCGTTGCATAATATTTTTTTGCGTAATGTCCGTAGTAACTAGGTCGCAGTCGAAAAGTGTAGTCACCATGGAGAATAGTGATTCTGGGGTGAACGTAGCAGTGCAGCAGGAAGTAGGTGTCGACCTTGGGTTAATGAGCGAGAACGGCAAACACTCGGAAGGGGCTGAATTGGTCAGCGGACCGCGGCTAGGTGATCCTTTAAGCGGTGGGCTTTCTCCACAATCGGGGGCTTTTCCCGACGACGCGGGCGAGCCGGGACTAGGTCAGGTATGCAGTGAAAGCGTAGCTACCCTTAGCGAAGCTATGGTTTCTCAGGCGAGCGAGGTGAGTGCACCGAAAGTAGCAAACGACAATGTGCTACTGCAGTTTTTACAGAGGATGGATAGAGATGATAAGGAAAGATTGGAAGCGATGGATAAAGATAATAAGAAGAGAGATAGGGAGACTAAGGAAAGATTGGAAGCAAATAAGGAAAGATTGGAAGCAATGGATAAGGGAAATAAAGAGGCAATGAGGAAGCTACACACAGTTATCGATGAGCATCTGTCCGCAGTTAATAACTGGTTAGATGAGGGGGAGAAGAATCTGGGTGCGTTGAAGCAAGTATGTGACGCCATGAAAGAAAAAGCCAATAATTTGGAGGTATGAATAAGCAATAGAGAGTGATATTACAGAATGTAGGGACGTGTTGCCGGATGAGCGAATCAAAGAGGTAGTGGAGGAATCACTTGCAGATAAACAAAGGGCATTAGACAGTGTGGAAGCTCAAGTCACCCGGCAGGAAGTGGCGCTAAATAAACACAGGGATGAAGTTGCGGAGGTAGTGGTCAGAATGAATACGATTAGCACAGATGTAGAAAAGATCAGTATAAGAGGCGAAACAGGCTCTGACAGTATGCAGCGAGAGGTTTATGCCGACCAGGAGGAGATACAATCACTATTACAGATTAAAGAGGCACAATTAGAAACAAATAGGAAACATAGGGAAGAAATAGTACAGTTGCAATTAGCGTGCAGAAGCGAAGGTGAAACACCACTAGGTAGATTGCAGAGGGAGAGTGAGATAAATTCAAAAATCGAAAATAGGCAGAAAGAGGAAGACGAACTCAGAGAGTTAGAAGAACGGTTGTGTCGGATAAAACAGATGGCAAATCCAACTGGGTATAGTCCAAGGTCGGAAAACATAGATGCGGAAGAAGAATGTAGGAGGCACTACGTGTCGGTACAAACATACACTTGTTTTCCGGATCCAGATAACTACCAACATCCATTCCTGTGGCTGTCTCAATTTCAAGATTCATTACCTTCATCGTGGGGACCGCTCCTCAAAATGAAGTTTGTGTGTAACCATTTGAGGGACGAGGCTAGAGCGAAAATGCAGGAAGTTATTAAAGACTGTAGTAGCTACAAAATATTTTGTGACAAGTTTTTAAATGAATTCTGGTCGAAAAGTAGGCAGGACCAGCTTAAGCAAAGCATATTGATGATGCCAAATTATAACGAAGGTGGTATAAGAGATCCAGTGGCGTGCTATCAGGAAATGTTGAGACGAAATAGGTATTTGGATGTGCCATACGAAACTGGGGAGCTCATTAGGATTTGTATAACTAAGTTCCCAGTGAGATTGCGCAGAGATATAGTGATAGCAGGCAGAGGCTTAGACGATTCCGCGTCATTTCAGCACTTGTTACAGGAACTGAGTAATGAGAGCAACATCGTGAACGGAGATACGACTCATAGGTCAGATAGAGTCGAGGATAGGAACAGCAGAAACTATCAGACTGACAGGAGAGCATGGTATCAGAGGAATGACGGAAATGGAAGATGGCGAGGAAATAGGGGGCAGAATTGATAGGGATATCGACCGTCAAACCGGGAAAATAGAAGATGGGACAGAGATGGAAGAAGAAGGGAAAATGAAAATGATGAACGAAGGGAGGATAGGCAGTCACTGGGTTCACGACAGGACGAGCACTGTCACAATGGCGGAAGAAGAAGAAGGTGACTACATGATAGAGGGGTACAATCCAGGACTATTAATGATGTAAATATTAGGTATATCGATTACGGAAAACTAAGAGAGAATCTGTTAGAGGAGGTAGGAGATGTGGGGACTGAACTCCACCCAATAATTAGCGTAGAAATAAATAATGTAATCGTACCATGTGTCATCGACACAGACAGTGTAATGACTGTTTTGAGGGAAGATGTGTTTAAGTGTTGTAGTCTTACAAAACCATGGCCAACGTTTCCATTGCAAAGGACAACAGTGAGAGGGGCAGTTACAGGAAAGGGGATTGAGGTGAAGTTACAAGCACAGGTAGACTTTGTGGGCCAGGCGAAGAGGTTTAGTACAGCGTTCATGATTGTGTCGTCACTAACTGTTGAAGGGATATTAGGCATAAATTTTTGAATCAATATAAAGCAGTCGTTAACATGAGAAATGGTTCAATGGAGTTGAAACGAGATTCGGAGGAAATTACATTAAGATTCGACGATTGCTTATGTGCTAAAGATAACGCACACTTAGCATTATGTCTCGCGGTAAAGTCCGGTAGACAGGCACAGAATAAGGGGTTCGAACAAGAGAAGGAGGAAATTCATAAATGTTTGGAGGAGGAGATCAAGGAGAAAATATGGCATTTACGAGGAACCACGGTCTACGGCGAATTGCAGAAAATTTTTACGAGAACAGGAAGGTATTTAAACATTATGCGGGTACAATAAGAAATTTTGTGTATAGATTCAAAGTCAAGCCCCATAAACAGTTTAGGGTCCAAGTGTACCCGATACCTGTTGTGTACAAAGAAAGGGTAGAAGCTGAGATCGAAAGCATGCTACAACAAGGGATTATCGAACCAGCATCCAGTCCATACAACAGCCCTTTAGTTTGTGTTGAAAAAAAGGATGGGTCAATTAGATTAGTTTTGGACGCAAGAAGGATTAATAAGATAATAGAGCCAGAGACAGATCGGCCACTGACACTTGACGAATTGCTACAAAAGTTTCACGGGATCAGAGTTCTCAGCTCAGTTGATTTGATAATGAGTTTCTGGCAGGTGGCGTTAGATAGGGGGTGTAGAAAATACACTGCTTTCTTGTGCTACGGGAAATTGTATGAATTCCGGAAACTACCATTTGGGTTAAATGTATCATCCGCAGCATTTATCAGAGCGCTAAATACTGTCATTCCTAAGGAAATAAAAGATAAAGTAACACAGTACGTGGATGATGTACTGCAGGCAGAAAGAAACTGGGAAGACCACAATAGAACGTTAAGCATATTGCTCGGTGCATTGGAGAGACATGGGGTAACCGTGAATTTGGGAAAGTCAGAATTTGGACGTAAAGAAATCTAGTTTCTATGTCACATTGTGACACCAGAGGGAATAAGACCAAATCCAGACAAACTCGAAGCAATCAGAGATTTTCCAGTGCCAAGAACAAAACGTCAGCTACGGGGTTATTTAGGATTAATCAATTTTTACAGGACGTTTATTAAGATTGGGGGTGCAGCGACACCCAGACTATGTCAGCCGACTGGAAAGAAAACGGTATGGAATTGGGACTCTGTCGCACAGGAAGAGTATGAGGCGTTAAAGAAGGCACTGCTATCGGCACCTCTTCTCGGGCATCCAGACCTAGGGAAAGAGTTTTGTATGGCCACGGACAGTTCCCGTAGTGGACTAGGGGTAACATTGTTCCAAGAGCAAGAGCAAGGAGGAGAAGTAATACAACAACCTATTGCATTTGCGAGCCGAGTGCTTAGCAAAGCTGAGAGAAATTACATGGTAACTGAGCTTGAAGCTTTGGCAATAGTATGGGGTTTTAGTAAGTTTAGATACTATTTGTATGGGAGGCATACTAAAATCTATACTGACCACAAGTCACTACAGTTTCTGATGTCGGCCAAACTTAACCATAGACGACTCGCTAGGTGGGCACTCTATTTACAGGAGTTTCAGTTTACGGTCATGTATATTCCTGGGCCACAGAATATAGTGACAGATGCGTTGTCAAGGAACCCAGTAGGTCATGGTCAATGCTTTGATGAGGAGGTAAACGAGAACAGATATGACATATTGTATATGCAGGGCGTGCCGTTCGAGAAATACATAGGGGCGGTACTCACAAATATCGCGAAAGAGCAGGATAAAGACGCGTCATGGAGAATGGTGAAGGAGAGAGTTAGAGCGAACTTACATGCCAATATAGCGCGCTTTTACACAATTCAGAACGGGGTCCTTTTCTACCGTAGAAATCCGAACACACAGGACTGGGTGTTGTGTATACCAAATGAAATAGTCAACAAGCTGATCTGGTACACGCATCTAAGTTACGGGCATTACGGGGCAAGGAAATGCTGTAAGAAGTTAAGGGAATCAGTTTATTTCATTAGTATGGAGAGGAGGATCAAGAACGTGCTTGGTAGTTGCAAATTGTGCCAGAAGGCAAAATCGTTAACTATCTCATGCAAAGCACCGCTTTTTCCGATAGTGCCAGGTAAATTGAGGGAATTCGGAGCAACAGATCTGTTTGGCCCGCTACCTAAGTCAGTGCAAGGATATAGATATGTTTTAGTAGCAGTGGAATTGGTGTCAAAGTATGTGACTTTTACCGCATTGAAACGTGCGACGGGAAGGACAGTAGCAGCAGCGGTCGTTAAAAACTTTTTGCGAGAAGTAGGAACTGTAGAAAAGTTCATAGCTGACAATGGACCACAATATAGATCCAGACAATGGCTAACCACACTGAAGAGAAGAAGGATAAAACCGGTGTTCATATCCCGATACCATGCTGCAAGTAACCCCAGTGAAAGAGTGGTAAAAGAACTGGGAAAGTTGTGTAAGATCTATTGCCATAGGCAACATAGAAGTTGGAGTATTTTTCTCAAAGATTTTCAGGACATCCTCAATGAGCTACCACATGGAGCAACCGGTTTATCACCAATTACAGTACTAAAGAATGAACCACCACCAGATCGAGTCAGGGAGCTGGTAGATTTTCCGCGATCAGGAAAGCAGAGGCACACAGAAATTGTCAAGGTTGCGACAGAGCATATTAAGAAAACAGCTAAGGATAGGCAGGAGAAGCAGAAAGGAAAGATCTGTAAGATCGAATTGGCAGCAGGAGACAAGGTTCTAATTAAAACTCATCGATTATCAAAGAAGCACAGATTCCTAACTAGCAAATTCTTTACTGTGTATAGTGGACCATTCAGAGTGAGGCGGATTGTCCATGAAAATGCTGTACTGATTGAGACGATCAAGGGAAAACAATCTCGTGGGCTTCATCACATTTCTAACATCAAATTATGGAATAGTTAAGGATAGACCGAAAGTAGACAATTTATGGTAGATAGTCAGTGTATTTATTTGTGGTGTGTAACGTTGTGGAGGGTCAAATCGAACATAACAATTTTCAGGCGGGATGTCAGGAAGTATGACGGAATAGACTGGTCGAATGAGTCATGAACAGGAGTCGACAGAGTGGTGTATGTACGTATTTTTTATCATATGAATAAGGATCAAGCAGAAACGACGTGATGATTAATGAGTGGATAAAGATGATAGAGAGAGAAGCGACGTGATAAATAGTAATGGAAAGGAGAGAAGCGGCGTGAAGCAGTGTGATTAATAAAGAGAGATTCGACGTGATGAAACAGTGGTAAATGAAGGTGAGTACAATTAATAATGTGGAGATGTCTTAGATGTATGTTACAGAGAGGCCTGTGTATGCTGCAATCGAGATTGATGCGAATGGCGAAGGAAGACCAGGAAATGATGGAGTAATGGACGGACAGAGAGCCGAAATACGAATGAAGAGATGAGGACAACTGCACAACGTGAAAGGACATAAAGGGAGTATGAGATCCAGATGGTGAACGTTGTGTAATACTGACGTAAGATGTAATATAAGTGTAAATCTAATTCTTACCATAACATTTGCAATATGAAAAAAATAATTTTTGTTGTTGTTTTTGAAGCCTGGTACCAGTATAACTAATCAAAACGGTACCAAGAATGTGTACAGCTATTTTGCAGGATGAATAATTTGTGTATTTTTTGTTCTTAGATGAAATGTTGCAATTCTAAAGTGATATTTAGCAGGATGAATAATCGGTAAAGTGAATGCAGAGGTAAGCCAATGGAGAGAGGTGCCAGAGTGAAAGGACGTAATCGGAGACTGGAATGCTATCTCCGAAACAACTCCATGTGTTGTGTGGTTGAGTATAAGGGAGCAAAGGTATGGTATGTTGTTGTGAGTGTGGTGGTGTTAAGGTTAGCTGACTTCTAGACCTATTCTGTTGGTGCATTAATGGATTGAATGAGAAGGAAAATGTGATGTCTGGTGAGTGAGAGTCGTAGAGTAGTGTGATCAAAGCGCACACTCCTGTAAAAGGGATGCTACCGATCCATTACTAAAACATTATTGTGCTTTATTGTTTGATTTGGATGAACCTCGATGGCAGGTCAGGATCTGACATCATGTGGATGGTACATACATGTCCTAGAAATGTTTTTATATATAATAAAAAGGTAAAATATATAAAGAGATACTAATTTCAGTCTGTCACAAGCACGAAGGTGCATTGTATGTTGTAGATTTAGAGTCATCAGTTTCTAAAATGTTTATTGTGTTAGGATGTTAAAGTAGTTTACTATTTAACAACATGTGGTAGGTAATTGTGAGCTGTGTAGATTATTTCTTATTTTTTTTTGTTAGAACACTTTCAAGGGGTATTAATTTCAGTCTGTCAGAAGCCCAAAGGTTCATTTTATATTGTAGTTTTAGAATCAACAGTTTCTAATATTTTCACTGTGATAGGATGTTAGAATAGTCTACTATTTGATATTGTAATTATGAGCTGTATATTTTGTTTCTTATTCCTTTTTTTTTTTTTTTTACACTTTCATGTTTTGTATGAGGGAGGACAGGTACAATCAATAGCACAAGTGTGGGCTGTATATAGAAAAGAGATAAATGTTGATGTTGTATGTGTAGAAAACTAGGGTGTATGATCTTATGTTTTTTAGAACAAAGATTCTTTTATTACCAATGTATCTAATAGATCATACATGTAATCAATGAGTATTTAAATACTGTAAGAATATCCTTTTATCTGTAATGTTGCGAGATGCACGGAAGGGTCTGAATGATTGGGTGTCGTAGCGCTGAGGTGCTACGCAGAACGCGCCCATACTGCTAGCGGGAGGCCAAGCTGACGTCGCCATGGGAGAGGCAACAGAGCCGGTGCGCTCCACACTCCACTGCCCGTCGAGGTACACTCCACGCGCCCACTACAGCAGCTCAACGGCCTGGGGCGACACGCACCTACCACTGGCTGCCATTCCTAAGTTCCACCACCCTTACGACTGGAGACAGTATCCCGCGGAGGCAACAGCGGGTGGTTTTTTTTTTTCGGCTCAACGGCTCGCGCGGCGGCGCGACGGCAGAATGAACGACGCGCGGCAGAGTCCGGCGGGCATTTTTTAACAGCAACTATTAACTAGTACTGGACTGTGGAGCCGTGAAACAAGATGACTGCTCGTATGTCTCCATAAGCTGGAAAGTGAAGGACTGGTGTTTCCACGTTGTTAGTGGTGGAAAAGATTTTGTCTTTCGCAGACAGGACGATTGTTTTGTTTTGTCCTGACCACTGAATGGTGGGATCCATAAACTTTTGGCAGTGACTTGTTAAGTGTGCTTTGTAAATTGCATGTGGGACGCTTGTTATACTTAAAGAGGACAGTTGTCGTATGGTGACTAATTATTGTCTGAACGCAAGAAACTAAAGTGGGACATTGACATTTGCATTTGTAGTAGGAGACATTTCTTAAATTGGTGCGGGAATAAGTGCTGTTTGTTGGAACTTACGACTTTTAATTACACCATGAACTGAAAGGACAGAACCGTGGGTAATAGTAGTTGTAGGGCCATTTCTGGACGACCAGATTCGTGTGGATGGTACTCTGAGAGTGACTATGACATTTGTGTTTAATGTGAGATACAGTTTACTGTTCAGTGCATGTTCAAAATGCCGATTTGAGTGACCTAAAGACTTTCGTCCGGGTAACCATGGGAGAGCTTTGACACCGAGACAGTGTTTCTAGGGAACCTGTCAGCAACTTTTTTGATCCCAAGAAAATCACAGAATGAGATGATTCCGTTTGACTCGCAAGATAGGAAATAATGTATTTGTATTTGTAATTGCGTAAATTTTTTTTTATATATGTTTCATTCCTGAAGGGACAGCAAGTGTAATTGTATTTCATTAACATTTGTGTTTAAAATAGTTAGTGTTTTTGTTTGTTTGTTCTGGGTTATCAAGTTCACTTAGCATGTTTATTAGAATATTTGGTACAATGATGCTTTAATTATTAGCCTGTGGCATAATACTAACGTAGCGGCTCTTGTGGCATTGGTCAGTAAGGTTGTCACAGGGGACAAGAGTTTGCGTTGCGCAACAAATATGGGAATTAACTGATGCATTTTGATGTCATGGACAGTAATGATCTTGCTGGTTTGTTGACTGAAGCCACTTATTTTCATTATCACAGTGGTGATATTTCACATTAAAGTGTAACGAAGGCTAGTCGAAATGCAAGTTCTTGTCGTCTAAATGAGTAACAACAGAGAAATGAGCAGTAGAGTAAGATACGAGAGCTACTGGTGGATTCAAGCACTTATTGCTAACTATTTACTGCGTGTATTGATCAAAGTTGATGGACTGACTAGCTCAGCAGCAGGTATTTGTACTGGTGGACAAGGATAAGGTTAAACTCACAGTCGAGTAGTGGTGGCAATTGCTTAAGTGATGATTGTTAATGAGGTATGACATGATGTCTTAGATGAACTATCTTACGTAACCAGTATGTAACTTGTGGTATATATCATTGTTTTTCTTCTCAGTTTTATTTCTCTGTAGGTTTGATGTATATTTTAGAGTAATGGTATGGAGCCTGATATTCTACATGTAACTAGTGTACACAATTTTTTTTCTTTTGTTGATTTTGTTTTGTATTTAGACATTGCCGTGTAAAGATTATTACAACGCAATTTATGAATGCCAGATTACTTGTTCTGTGTTTGGACGGTGAGCTATTTAAAATTTTATGAGTACAATTAGTATTTTTTTTTATTTGTCATAGAATTAGTGAAGTTTGGATTACTCATAAAAATAACGAAGATCCCAGTAACTAAGTAAATTTTAATCTCGACATTATTTTTATTTGTATGATGTAATGTTTTATTTGTCATGTGGAGTGTTGTAAATTTGTATGTGTACGTTACTCCGGATTGTGGAGAGTACAATAATGCAACAACTGTGTCAAAAATTTGGTAAAGTAACAGCATTTGGTCGTCTATTTGAGGTCACCAGGGGCTAAGGTCTCCTCCTGGTTATTATGATGACTTGCTACGTTTGTTCTAATACAGCTTTCTTAAAAAAATGTTTGGAACTACCCTCGCATTGATAGTACCGTGCCATTTTTTTCTGAATGGGTAGCCGGTGGTGTAAGGGTACAGTACCGCCCGACATTAAAAATAGGTACAACATACTTCATTATTTTTGTCAGACAGTACATTGTTTGTGGAAGTTCTTGTTATTTGAGCAATTTTCTCCCAGGTTCAGCTCCAGTTGATAATCCTATCTCCACACTCATACCGATGAGACACTGTAGCAACAAGGTTGCATTTACTGCAGAAGTTAATGTCACTTAAACCTATGGCAAAGAGATGCTTATTAGTGCTGCTGATGTTATTGACTGCTTTGTGCCACACTGTTCTCACATCAGATGAGAGAACATCAGTACTGATATTTTTCCAGACTACATTTCATCCTATTCCATCATATTTAGTTTCTATGTTATTTTGCCTTTCATGTATAATTCTTTCTGGTAAAATCACCTCTGTGATAATGTTTCTGGATTTTAGAAGTTTTTGTTGAGGTAGCTTCGTTCAAGATAAAACTCCCTAATATGTTTTAGTTTAAAAGTTAGTTTTTGTATATTTATTGACGGTTCCACACTTTCCAGCCTGACAAATTCGTACAGTTTTGCTGTAACGCATTCTGGATTCATACACACTACACTCTATGTTCGTTTGCCACACAGTACCATAGCTTTAGACTTGATGGCTGTTAGGTCTTTAGTCCTATTCCTCCAGTGCTTGGATCCAACATCTCTGTCTTCATAGGCACTCGAAACAACTCCCCTTTCCATAAGAACTTTGCTCAGATGGACATGATCGTCTTCGCCATCAATGAAGGGATCAGGAGTACTTATGCTCTGCAGTAGGCGGTGGATAAGCTATACTTGTTGATAAACTGTATTCTCTGGAACTGGCCTATGCTACACTGGCAACTTTCAATCCACACTCCCTTGATTTTCCTTGCCATCTTCCACCAATTAATTGTTAACATTGTTAAAAGGAAATTTGTCAATGGTATTCCAAGAGCCTTGTATTCACTAACATGGTTCGTCCACACAGTGTACAAGTTAGTAAGCTCCTTTATATGTAGAAATTTACTTTTGTTTTCACTTACCTTGGCACCTAATGCGGAACAATATTTTATAAGTGCCATCTCTAGTTGTAACACATCTGCATGGACTCCGATGAATACGCCTACAACGTCCACGCCTGCAAGACCACGGTCTTTGTTCCTTGAAGAGTAATGCCTGTCAATCTATGCTGTAGCTGTCTCAGGAAAGGTTTCAGCGATATGACGAACAGAAGCAATGATAAGGGGTTTCCGTCAGTAACACATGTTTTTATTTTGATTTGATTTGATTTGTCATTTGATAATTAACCGTGATTTGTACAGCAACACTCATTTCCAAGCGGTAGAGCTGTGCATGATTTCCACTACTTCCTGTGTGATGTCCGAAGAAATGCTCTCATCTTCATCTCGCGATATTCATGGAAGATTCTTCTTCGTTTGCTTTTCCCGATGCGTACATGCTTTCATAGCACGTGGAGATTGCTTTAATTTTTCCTTCCTGGGTGGTGATTATGTTACCATCACCGATTTGAAGTCCATCAACGAAAATTCTTCTTCTGTTCTTGGCGTGTCCGACAAGATGGTACAATAACAGCAGTCTCATTTCCAATGACTGACTTTGCTTCGGATTTTATCATAAGTCCCTCCAGTTCCTTACGTTTCAAATTTATTAACTTTGTTTTATTTGCTTGATGTCTTTTAATCTTGTAGGAACTGCATCCGTGGACGCTTTAATTTCTTCATTCTCAGGGCGCCGACTCTGTCTAGATTTAGGCAGTGAACCTATGAAGAACCTTTTGTCCTCATGATAGCTTACATCTGAAGGGTGTAGATCGCTAACGGAACAGATACGTCTTTGGATGGTATCTCCCTATTCGTCCTCCTCTCCTGTGCACGAACTAAAACGGTGTTATTATAACTGAAGGAACGAACACTGTGGTAGGGTGATGAGGTATGCCAGATGGCGTACAGCTAAAATCGTGGAAGTGGGCCAGCACGCAGTGGGGACAACCACACCACGAGTGTGTGAGGGCATCGAGAGTAGATGGCACGGCAGTGCGTCATATGGTGTAGAATCTGCCGGCCACAGAGCGGGCTTCATCAGGAGTAAGGGTGGTGACATGACCAAGAGCACGCCATCATTCGAGAAGTGGAAGTGAGGGCAACTGCATCGATCTCATTTGCAGTGCGATGGTTTTATGGAATGCCGCACGATGGAACCGTCTGTGCTCTCACAATCCATGTGTTGTCCTTCAGTGATGAGGTTGTTGTCTGTAATGTTGAAGGTAAGATCCTTAGGACCGAAGTCACTGACGTCTTAACTGAGTTCGAAGGTCGATGATATACCGCTGATAGCATGAGGGTCGTTGGTCGTTGGGCGTTGGGTACTTGGCCCAGGTCGTCATCGGATGTGGTATTGTTTAATGTCCAAGCGGGTTTCAGTCTATTAACGGAAACGTTTTTGGTTTACCGTTCAGTAAGGTGAAGAAGGTTCGATTGACTCATTGAAGCACTTTTTTTGCGTCCTGTGTAGGGATGTTGTAGTGCAAGACATACTGTGTCGTCTCTTAACATGACAAAGTCACAATCTGCAGGAGCTTTGTGGACGAACACTTTTGGTACTGAGTGTGGGAGAAGCGACGATTTCTGAGGTGTGCTATGTGTTTTTTAACAAGAGCGACTAGGTCTGGCAGATCGTGGGTCGGTTTCCAGGAAAGACAGCGCCTTACCCTATAGGTCTTCAGCAAGTGACGCTCCAACATCGTGTTTGTGTCCTGGACGGACTCTGAGAAGAATCGAAGGAAGTGCCTTCAAACATAATCCTCCGTGGCGTATAAGGACCACTTTTAATGTGTGGTGCCAATGTTCCACCAGTCGTTACTTTGTGGATGATATGCAACAGTTCTTAGCTGTGTGGTACCTGTCAAATTACACAGTTCAGAGAAGAGTGCCTACTCAAACTGTCTGCGTAGGTCATTAATGATTGACGTGGGACAGCTAAATTTTGATTGATATCCATGTTTCAATGAATTCCTTTGCGTTGGCTTCAGTCGCAATTTTTTAAAGTGGTATCGTCACGACCCATTGTGTAATTCAGTTGATAGCCAATAGGATGTAGCAGTAGCCGTCTGATACTGGCAGTGGGCTGACGAGGTCGACGTGGACGGTTTGGAAGCGTCCTTAAGGAATCTCAAACTGACCAAATGATGGTCGTGCATGGCGCGAAACTTTACTTTGTTGACGTGGTATGCATGTCCAAGCCCAGAGTTTGCAGTCTTTTTTAACATTAAGCCAAATAAATCTCTCCATGAGTAAGTGGATCGTAGGGCAAAAGCCTGGATGTGCCAGATTGTGAAGCTGTTCGAAGATGGTTTGAGGGAAGCTTTCAGGTATGCGAGTGCGTATCTTCTTTTGAGAAGTATCACATATTATGAGCACTGTCATTGTGGGATATAACGAAGTTCCGTTCTAAGGTTGCTGTGTGGGTCGTGAGAGATGGCTTGTAACAGATGGCCGTTATTGTTTTGCCTTGGTAAACTGTTCATAATTGATAATGGAAGACAAGGAACTGACCCAAAAAAATAATCCAGTAACGTTTTCTGCGACTTTAAGGGGGGGATGTCAGTTGTAAACTGAGTTACATAGTCCAAGTGCCGATACCATTGGTGGATAGAGTCTACGAGAGGGCGGAGATCATTGCAAATAATAAGGGAGGATCCTTCAACGTCCTGCCTGATATCATACTGCCTTATGGAGCTCCAGGATCTCCCTGTTGTAAGATGACCACCTGCACTGGCACAATTGGCACAATGTGAGTTTACAAGAAAAGACCTGGAACAGCAGTAGCATGCCTCCTCAATCTTGCTGTAACACACCCCCAAGAATGCAAGAATGGAGTAGTTCGCTGTGCATTAGGATGGGGTGTGTGAAAACGACGGCTAGTGTGAGGTAGAGTTTGATGCGCTCAAACGCTGTTTGTATCTGGCTCAAACACTGCCTGTATCTGATCTGTGATTTTACGTTTGCCAGTGGTATGTTTGCCCGCCAGGGCTTGTGGTAGGGATGCTTGCAAAGCTGCTGCTTGAGGCTGATGTCTCCTGTAGAAATTTTTCATGTCTATGAATCTGTGTCATTCTTGTCATATGGTAGAGGCAGTTGAAGGATGATCTTAACATGTTGTGGTGTGGACCTAATTCCTGATCCCTTTACGATGTGTTCGAGAAAAATAACTTCTTAACAACTAAGTTGACATTCGTCTTAGTTTATTATGACACCATTCTGAGTGAGAATGCCGGAACCTTGCTTCAATGCTTGTTGCGCGATTCCCTATTGGATGAGAAAATTAATATTGCATCTAGGTAGGCATTAAGAAAATGAGATGTTGAAAAGTATTCCATTAATGAAGCGTTGCAACTTTGAAGTGCGTTTTTAAATATTTACTGCATGAACCTGAATTCGAATAGATCAGATGGCGTGATTATTGTTGTTTTTAGTTTCTGTACCTCAGCTGCTAAAAATGGAACCATAATAGAATCACTTTGTTGCCCATCTTTTTGTCTTGTCTATCTAACTGTTGAAAACTGTTTTTCTCAGAAAAGGGTAGATATATAAACTCGCAATTTATGCCACATATTAAAGTCTACAATTCCTTGTTGTTGTAAGAAAAGTAAGCTTCTAAGTTAACGCAATCAAAAGATATGGCCATTTACGTTTCATATCAAAACCTATACGTTACTTCCCTTTGATCTGAAATCATGAATTTGCCAAGAAGCAAGGTTCAAAAGTATACGTAAAGAAAAAATCCGAAAAGTGTTAATTTGTAATTATATCACAGAAAAAAATGTTTCTTTCGTCATTCGTTGCCTGACTTTCTCTCTCTCCATCTGTTAAAACCCTTTTTTCTCAGGAGCGGAGAGATGTATAAATATGAAATTTATGTCGCAGAGTAAGGTCTAAGGTCTTGCGTGCAGCTGTAACGGTAACATACAGTAGTTGTTGCAACCGTTTTTTTTAACATCTGGCCGATTACGTCTCTCTTTCTAAGACATAGGGGTAGCACCCCCAAGAAAAACCTAAGAGTTGATTTTCGGTTAGTATTATTTTGCATCGTGTGGAATCATTTATTGGTCAAGTATTATACTTAGTAGTAGTGGGGTGTGTGTGATATGTTTGCATTTGAGCATCGGGCTTATAATGTATGTGTTTGTGTTCTGACATGTGTAAAGGAGATGACTCTTTCCAGTTGTATGGAAGGTACATATATTTCCATTTCCCGAGCCACAGCCTTCAGCAGGGTGTATTTCCGATACTTCGCTAATTGCCTAATGCCGTTCAATTGAGACCATGATTGTAACAGCTAATTGTAAATATAATGATAAAACATATATGCGACCGGTTTTCTAGAATGATTCTGTGTATGCATGGCCTGTGGTGAGAACGATTCACGTTTCCCATTAACAGAAGCATCTGTCCGAATGCAGAGGCCTGTTGGAGTGTAGAAATGTATCTGAGCTAACTGTGCCGTCTTCTAAACGACTGATTAGCGAACTAATACTTAGTATGTGTTTGGCGGCTTTCGTGGTCAAGTGTAAATTTGAGAAGATTGTGTATGGAGTTGTGTGTGCCTGGACCGTTATTCCCTCCCATGTTCGGTTGATTGCTTCTGCACATTTCACGCCTTTATTTAGTTGAGAGGAGATCGATTGTGGTGTGTGCATCTAGCATATGGAAGACACGTTTGCCTGTTCTCTAGACATGGGGAAGACCTTAGTTGGCTTGTAAATTATGGGGATTATTTGGAATCTGTTACATCACTGACATCGGTATTCGAGAGTGGAAATATTAGTTTACTCTGTTTCTAGTTACTCAGTGGTTTACACTGTAAACTTTACAGCACGCTGCACCTCACTAAAGTTTGGGGTTTGTAGAGGAATAATTTCCAGTCCATATCTTGGGAATTACGTTGCGCTAGCGATTGGTAGGATGCTACCTAGGTTCTGTTAGGGCAAGAATTTTCGTGCATACAAGCTGGGACATCAAGAAAGCCCACGAGGTAAAATGTTAATTACATCCGGAGATATTGTAACCTAAAGCTGACGCTTGAAACCTCCGACGTTCAGTTGCGTGTTGTAACAAACACGGGCCACGGTCGGCGAGCAGCATGTAGCGCTTGCTACTATTGTTATTCTGCATTCGTCTCCGCACGCAGACCAACTGTAGTACACCGTGTTACCAGACGTCTGTGATAGTGTAGTGTTGTAGGAACTGTGACCATGGTGTATTCGAACTCTGAAAAGGCGGGGATGATACTCATCTATGGCGAGTGTCGACGAAATGCAGCTGAAGCCTGCAGGGTGTATGTAGAACGGTACCCGGACAGAGAGCGTCCAACGTGCCGCACATTGCAAAACATCTACCGCCAACAGTATGCAACAGGTATGGTCGTAGCATGCAAACGGGTCCGTAACAGGCCCGTCACAGGAGAAGCGGGTGCAGTTGGTGTGTTAGCTGCTGTTGCCATGAACCCACACATGAGTACACGGGACATTGCGAGAGCCGGTGGACTGAGTCAAAGTAGTGTCATGCGCATACTGCATCGTCACCGCTTTCACCCGTTGCATGTGTCGCTACATCAGCAATTACACGGTGATGACTTTAATCATCGAGTGCAATTCTGTCAATGGGCATTAACAGAGAATGCGTTGCAGTTCTACCTGTTTACCGATGAAGCGGGTTTCACAAACCACGGGGCAGTGAATCTACGGAACGTACACTACTGGTCAGTGGACAATCCTCGCTGGCTCAGATAGGTAGAGCGACAGCGACCGTGGACTGTAAATGTATGGTGCGGAATCATTGGCGACCACCTCATTGGTCCTCACTTCATTGCAGGGGCCCAAACAGCTGCAACATACATCGCGTTTCTACAGAATGATCTGCCAACGTTGCTCGAAAATGTCCCACTGGAAACGTGTCGACGTTTGCGGTATCAGCATGATGGTGCACCTGCACATTCCGCAATTAACACTAGGCTGACCCTTGACAGGATGTTCGACGGGCGTTTCATAGGACGTGGAGGACGCATAAATTGGTCAGCCCGTTCTCGTGATCTTACACCTCTGGACTTCTTTCTGTGGGGTACGTTAAAGGAGAATGTGTACCGTGATGTGCCTACAACCCCAGAGGATATGAAACAACGTATTGTGGCAGCCTGCGGCGACATTACACCACATGTTCTGCGGCGTGTACGAAATTCATTACGCCAGAGATTGAAATTGTGTGCAGCAAATGATGGCCACCACATTGAACATCTATTGGCCTGACATGTCGGGACACACTCTATTCCACTCCGTAATTGAAAACGGAAACCACGTGTGTACGTGTACCTCACCCCTCATGGTAATGTACATGTGCGTCAGTGAAAAAGACCAATAAAAAGGTGTTAGCATGTGGACGTAATGTGGTGTTCCAGTCTCTTCCGTACCTAAGGTCCATCACTGTCCCCTTTGGATCCCTACGTAATTCGGTGCTCTCCGATACACACGATCGAACAGCGGAGGAGTGGTACTCAAGCGTCAACTTTAGGTTACAATATCTCCGGATGTAATTAACATTTTACAATGCAACAAACGGCACTAATTACGTATTTGTTTATATGTTCAGATGTGCTAACAAAACCTAACGGGGTTCCACTTAAAAAAACGTAGGTTTGTGTTAAAAAACATACTTCCGTGGATTTTTGTATGGTTTGTATTAACCAATTACACTAGCCTCTCTCCTCATGTTCGGTCTGTGGAATCGATTCGTCAGTATTTGATGTGGTTTACGAAATATATCCAGGTAATGTTAGGTGACTCACCCTGTATATGGGGTGATAATGGCTTTATTTCTCGGAGCACATCCATTGCTAAGTGGTATCATGAATCCACCTTGAGCACTACTAATGGCCCAGTTTTCCGAGATGGAAGTATGCAGGTCCGCTAAAGTGCTCAGCAATATACCACATCTTGACATCCATATACATGTCTATGGTCTGGTAAATGGAGGATCCAGTTATATTAAGCTGCCTAAAGATATAGCTAACAAGAAGAGGTGCATTAATGTCAAAAATAGAAACGATCAAGCTTGTTTTGTGTGGTCAATCCTAGCTTGCAAGAGAAAGTACAAACACACAGATTATCCACAGCATCCGAATAGTTACAAAGTCTGTGATATTAAGACATATTATAGCTTTGATGGTACAGTGGTCCCTGTCAAGATCCAGAACATACCTAAATTTGAGGTGCAGAATACCAGAATATTGGTTCACATTTATGACCTGGAGAAGAAGAGCGAGTGAGATGAGCAAGACAAGCACACCATCATCGGCCCACTCCATTTCTCAAAATTTTCAGGTGAGCGAGAGCTGCATGTAAACATACTGCTCTTCTTTGAAGGTGATAATTATCACTATGTTTTGATTAAAGACATGTTCTGACTCCTTTCCTCCCAACTATCAGCTAATCCTCGTCCAAAACATACTTGTATAAGGTGTCTGAATTATTTTTCATCAGACGAATTATTAGCGATACATCTATTAGATTGGCTTCCAAGGACCCAGTATGTGTTATTATGCCCACAGAGGAAAATAACTTTATTAAATTTCAAAATGCTCACAACCAGCAGCGATGTCCGCTTGTAGTGTACGCCGACTTTGAATGCCTGCTGGTTCTTATTACTCGCTGTGAATTGGACCCCTTAGCCTCACATAAAACCTTCACACGAAAACACATACCTTATGCGGCAGCGTTCCAAGTTGTATGTGCATATGCTCTAAACATAACTGCTACGAGGCTTATGTCAGGGATGATCCTGCGGTTTGGCTTCTCACTGAGCTTGAAAAACTTTCATGGGAAGTTGATAAGCTCTACAGCACCAACATTCCCATGACTAAATCAAAGGAAGATGATGAATTGTAAAAAAAGGCGGTCAATTGTCAAATTTGTGGGCTACCGTTAGATAAAAAAGCGGGAATTCCCCGTAGAGATCATTGCAATCTTACGGGAAAGTTCCACAGTGCAGCTCATAATGTATGCAATTTGAACTACAAGTTACCAAGGTACATACCTGTCATTTTTCACAATTTGAGTGGGTATGACGCGCATTTTATCATTCAGTACTTGGCTAATTTCGGTATGAAGAATGATCAGATCAGTGTCCTACCTGAAAGTGTTGAGAAGTACATTTCTTTCTCAAAACGAATGGAGACAATAATTACGCTCTGCTTCCTTGACTCTTTATGCTTTATGCAGACTTCACTCCAAAAACTCGTTGAAACTCTACCTCAGAATAATATGCATATCACTCGATCTGCGATTTCCTGATGAGGAAAAGTTCCAACTTGCGACTAGGAAAGGAGTTTTCCCATACGAGTATGTTGATTGTATTGCCAAACTCAATGAAACCAGGCTTCCTAACATATCTGCATTTACCAGTACTCTCACAGACAATGCCGTAACTACAGCAGATTATGAGCATGCCATGAATGTCTGGCGGGAATTCAATGTCCCCAATTTGGCGGAATATGATAGAGTATACATGGACACAGACGTGCATTTGCTTGCAGATGTTTTCGAAAATTTCCGGAGTGTATGTATGGCCACGTACTCTCTGGACCCTGCCTTTTATTACATGGCACCTGGGTTGTCCTGGGACACTATGCTCAAAAACACGGGGCACAGCATTGAACTTCAGACTAGTGCTACACTGCTTCTATTTTTTGAGTGTGGGATCCATGGGGGACTTTATCAATGCATCCACAGGCATGCCAAGGCAAATAACCCGTACATGGGTGTCAGGTTTAACGCATCCCTTGATTCGAGTTACATTATGTACCTAGATGTGAACGACATATGGGCAAGCCATGATGCAGCCACTGCCGGTTGGTGGGTTTTGATGGGTGTCTGAAGACAAATTGAAGGGATTAGGTGGAAAAATAATGGGTCTTGCAACCGATTCTGATGTAGGGTTTGTGGTAGAGGCAGACCTCACATATCCTAATAATTTGCATGGAGAGACAAGGGACTTGCCATGAAGTCCAGAAATCAGCATTCCTAATCTGTTGGCTTCTGTTGGAGATAAGCAGAGGTATATTATTCAATATCATCATCTCCAGCAGTGTCTCAGCTTAGGGCTGAAGCTTGTTAGAATCACCAAGGCTATCTCCTTCAAGCAATCCCCTTGGTTGAAGGAGTATATTGAACTAAATACGGGAAAGAGGGTCGTTGCGAATAATGATTTTGAAAAAGATTTTTATAAATTAATGAACAATTCCATTTTCAGGACAACAATGCAGAATGTAAGAAATGAACGCGATATTTTGATTAGAACAGCATGGGAAGGGCGTTATTGCGTAAGAAAGTGTATCATCAGGCCAAATTTTAAGTATGCCACCATCTTCAATGAAAACTTTGTTGCTATGGAGATGTTTAAGACTGCAGTAGAGTTTATAAAGCCTATTTATTTGGGGATGTGCGTACTGTATATCTCCAAATTCTACATGTACCGCTTCCACTATGAGTTTACAAGACGTCATTTCGTAGAACCAAAGTTGCTTCATATGGATACAGACAGCTTTATCTATTGGATCAAGAACTGCGATCCATATGAAATAATTAGTTGCCATGGTAAAGAAGTCGACATGTCTTCTTATGAGGTCGATAATCCTTATGGTATTGTTCCTAAGAACAAGAAGAATATCAGTCTCATGAAAGACGAGGCGAATGGTTTACCGATTGTAGAGTTTGTTGGATTGAGGTCCAAAATGTAAGAATATCTTACAATAGACAGGGGCACCCAGATGTGGGCAAAGGGTGTTAGATGTGCAGCATCTCATGCTCTCACAGTTGAAGACTATTTGCAGTGCCTGTATGGTCGCAGCATTCAAGGTACTCCTCCACACATCGTTTGGTAAACAAGTATTCGATTGCGAAGTCATGAAGTGTACACTGTACTGCAATCTAAGTCGGATTGTCACCTCATGATGATAAAAGAGTCATTTGTGAGAATGGGGTGGAAATCCTCCCATACTCACACTATTTACTTGAAGCGAAAGTAGGGATAGGGGCTCTGATTGAGAGATAGAGAATGAGTGTGTGAATGGGGTGGGGAGGTTTATGTATCAAATAGTATGGCTCTTTTATCACAGTGCAATTATTGATAGTGTGTGTGATGTGTGCTATGAGTGTGTGTATGTGGGAGTGCAAAAATATGTGTGAGTGTAAAATATGTTTGAATGTTTAAATAAATCTACTTATATATATATATATATATATATATATATATATATATATATATAAGCACTATGTGCTGAAAAAACAATACAAAAATCATTTCCTTATGTATACATATAATCACCATGTCTTGGAAAATAAAAAATTATTGTGACTTTATTTATATATAAGCACAATGTGCTGAAAAAAATAATATTATTGTCTCTCTTTCGTTATTCGTGTGTGTGTGTGTGTGTGTGTGTGTGTGTGTGTGCATGTGTGTGTGTGTGTGTTTGGATTGGATGCTTTAGAGCCACCCAATTAATTGTTATTATTAAAGTATTTCAGCTGTCTGTGGTGGAAAATGTCTAGAGCCACACAGTTCAGAAAAATATTTAGAGCTGCTCAGTTAAGTTGGGTCCACCCAGTTAAATATTGTTATTAAAGTATTTCAATGATATATGTATATTTCAAACATATATATAGAACTTGTCTCGTTAAGCTGGAGCCACTCAATTAATTATTTCACGGAAAATGTCTACTTCAAGAAAAAAAATTAGAGCCATCTAGTTAAGTAGGAGAACGTTAATTCACTGAGCAGCTCAGTTCAGTATAGTCTGTTTGGAAGGAATTTCATTAGTAATAGTATTTAGCATTTAAGTTAGTCTATACCTCTGCTTTAGTTTTAAGTATGGCTCTATAACTGACATTCCCTTCGTGGAATCTGCAACTTGTGTTGGATTCTAGTAATAACAATACGTTAAGAATATCTCTGCATCGAACTGAACTGTATCTCGGAAACGTTACACTACATCACTGTTCTTACTTTTAAAAAACCTAATCTTTTTTTTTTGCTAAAATATATCTGTGGACATTCTGCAGCCACATCTCCATTGCAGACGCACTTGTCTACAATCATAGCGCCTTCAACACACATTTTCAGAGAATTCACTGCAGGCGATGGGCGAGGAATGTGAAAGTGTACCTATTAATAGCACAGGTAGCGCAAGTCCCCAGGTGACAGCATGCAAGGCTGTGGTAAGTGAGACACAAAGTTCCAATGGAATGCAGGTATAGATGGAAGCAGGTATAGTATCATGAGTAAACTTACATGCTAAGGATGTAGGTTTAAAAAAAAAGTATACAAGGATTGTTAAGGACAAAAATTCATTTATTTCTCATCCAACTTAAAAGTAATTTAACATTTTCATAAGCAGATACAGTAGCACGTTTTTGATAAATGTTCTTGAGTTGATGGATAGAACGATAATCATAGAATTACAGGTCTTGAATAGAAGCAAATTTAAAGATTCGATGCATCCATGAGATCTTCTCCTTCCCCTTCATATAAACGATGGTGTCCATGTGATCGAATAATTTAAGTGGTCACCATATCTTTATAGGGTATGCCAGGATCATCCCAGTGAATTCCATGGCAGAAATGTGTTAACCACTTTGCACTTTTCCGTGTCTTAGCACACCTCACATGCTTGTAAGACCTTGGTGATGCATTGTTTGCTTAAAATGTCCCCATTATTTCAGCATCTTGTGTATAAGCTACAAACACAACGTTTTTAAATACGAACTGTCTGCACTCACGATCATAGAACCCCTGAGCGCCAGCAATGATGTTCACACCATGAGCTCTAGGTATGCTACAGCACCAATTCATTTATACAGCTCGTTGCACAACACCGGTAAGTGGGCAGTAGTTGATCACACAGTCACGTAGGACTAGAGCATACACGGTAGTGTGTTCTGGGAATTTTGTCGATGATTCAAATTCAATTCGCACATCTATAGGTCGAGACTTAATTATCTCATTCTGTTTCGAGCAGTCTATTACGATGATCGGTGAAAGCTCCTTGAACTTACGCGGACTGAGCAGACACCCTCCTCTTTCTCCTCTGGCAAGTTTGTAGTAAGAAGCACGAAACCTCGCATGCATGTCATATGCTAGACTGTAGACATTTTTATTCCACTGTAAATGTAAATTGTCATATGGGTAGAATTCTGAATTGAGGTAGACTTTGCCGGCCGCGGTGGTCTAGCGGTTCTAGGCGCGCAGTCCGGAACCGCGCGACTGCTACGGTCGCAGGTTCGAATCCTGCCTCGGGCATGGATGTGTGTGATGTCCTTAGGTTTAAGTAGTTCTAAGTTCTAGGGGACTGATGACCACAGATGTTAAGTCCCATAGTGCTCAGAGCCATTTTTTTTTTTGAGGTAGACTTTGGCGTTAGTTAGCTTGGAGTTGTCAAACACTGTGGAATCATTTGCTATATTACGCCTTCTATCAGTCTGAAATGCAAGTATGATGAATCTAGGTGTCTCTAGATGTGTGGAGGTTTTAATAGCCCAAGTTTGTCTGCTCACAGTCGGTAAGACTGGGTACTCGAAAGTCTCCCACGAGTGAAATGTCAGTGACAGAAATGTACCTGAATTCAGGATTTTTAAAAGCTTGAATCGCTCCTCGTCTGATACACTGATGTGACGCATTTTCCATATTATCTTGCTGATTGTGATCATTCTCCTCTTGAGCTCCTTGAACGTATGAGTAATTGTCCGTCGCAATCCACACCAGAATGAGTTCCTGTTTAGCGTTCATTATAATCTGTCTCATGTCCTCAAAGTAGCCCATAAGCATTTTTAGAGGTATGCATGCAGTAAATCGCTTGTATACTGCAACTGTTCTATCCTCTGGATCGTCTATGAACCATCCTGCATTTTATTAACTACGCAAATCTGCAGGTGATGCTGAGACATACGTTTTAAGGGTTGACGTTATGCCAACATTGCGTGTACGAACGATCTCAGACCCATTGAGTTCATAGTGTATCTATTGGAACAAGAATGATAAAGTGTTATGTGTCAGCTTGGATCCCACAGTATCGCTGCCGTCGGTTTTCCTGAATGACCCCTCCAGATAAATGAAACTCTTGCATGGAGGCGTGAGTGCGTCTTGGTACTGAATGACAATCATGATTTCATCGTTCTTGTTAAACGTGGTTGAAGCGCAAGATTAATGAGAGAAGTGTTCCTGACGTGTAATTCTCACATCAGACTTTACTGGACTGGACTGAGTGAGGACGACATTGCAGGTTCAGGCCAACTGATTTAACAAACTCGTAGTTCGCATGTCTTATCACTTTGCTGTTCCGTAGTGAAGTGGCATGCTGTGGATTGCGTGCACTTGCTTTATACTGTACACCCATCCTTCCTCAGATATAATTGTACAATGATTTCCTCACCACGAAAGTCAACAAGTTGATTATTCTGGTCCACAATGGGCAGCTGCAAATAGTCCAGTATCTGAGCTGTCACTGAAAGGTGACAGGGGTCTCAACAATCTTATACCCTGATGCAACTGAGGGAAAGAATCCGTAAAACTTGTAAATCAGACTATCGTTGAGATAGGAGTTTGCTGCAATGTTACACTCGACACGGATGGTGCTGACAGGGAGTATGTCCACAGTCTGATCTGACTTGTAAAATTTACTTCGATCCTTCTTCAAAATCTGCCCTTTTGTGAAACCCAGTTGGCGCCCTATTGAAACTTTCTGGTTAAAGTTCTTATTTCAGATTTATGTGTATTGATGTTTGCACGTAGTTCAATACCTTTTCCAGACTGTTTTAAGACTTCGTTTAAATCGTCGATATCGTATGCACCTGGTTCTATTTCCACAATATCTTTTTCACCATTAATATCCAGATGCAGTTTATTGTTAGTCTCAGTGTTATTTGGGATGCTGTTGTACATCTCCAGTCCAATTAATGCAATAATCCATTCACCAAAGCTCAAATAAAGTGGTGGGAAGTAATTTGCACGCAATACATATGATCGTTCTTTTAATGTCAAAGTGTATGACACTGCATCTGAACCTCAACTGATGAATGAATGTTTAAACCTCCTCCTTATATAGCATGCTTCTTCTTCTTCTTTGTGAATGTCAAGAGAAACATGATGCATAGATGTCCACAGAGGTGTGTATTAAAAGTCCTGATAGCTTCCATAACTGTAGAGCACACGTCTTCTGTGAGTGAAGTATTGTTGTAAATCTTCTGGTAGTTGCAGGTCACCAAATCAGTCGAAATAGTAGATGGTATCCCCATTTTTCATAACATATGATACCCAGTGGGTGCTGGGGCCTCCAGCAACATCTAAATTCACAATAAGGCATTCACCAGTTTTCCACATTGTCTTCGGTAATGTATTCCGCATAAACACACCACGGAATCTTGGTATCTTGAATATGGCTCTAACGAGTGGTAGATCTGGTAGGATCGCTAATGGGCTGTTTTTAAAATTATGAATGGACCAAGCCCTTTCCCGTATGGTTTCAAGAATAGTCCTTTTCCGATGGCTGTGGCTTCCATCATGCAGTTATGTCTTCTTAAGTCTTCTAAATGTGTTTGGGAGTTTTGCGCGTTCTTGACCCTTCGAGCTATAGCTGCAGCACCACCAGCGAGGGAACCTACCGTCGAGAGCGCGAAGAGGTCGGGGATAAGAAATGGAATAAAACATCCAGATGTCTTGGGTATTGGTAGAACTCGAGGTGCTTTAACCGATCCTCCTCCTCCTCCTCCTCCTCTTCTTCTTCTTCTTCCTGCATCTTTCTGCTTCAGTGCGTTTTTAGCTGCATACATCGCTGTCAGGATACAGTTCTTCAAACAGCTCTGCTTCCCACCCATGTCCTTCTCCTTTTTGTTTAGTGCACAACGTGCAGCATTCATAACTCGCTTGAAATTCATCACTCCCAAACTCAACTTAATTTTCCCACACATGGTTTTATCAACTGCAAATGCTGTGATGTTTTGACCTATACCAGTATTGCCTTAGCCTTATCAGCTAAAATCCTATCTGCAATGTGACGACTTGATAGATCTTTATTTGCAGCGTATCCAATGTCGTGTTCCATACAGGCTTCGTCGAGCAGATTAACTCCCTTATCACCTCGCGCCAAGCGTTTCTGAAGCTTTGCCTTGGGTCCACAGTAGCTATACCCAAGGATGTGTAATTCCACTGGCAGTTTCCCTAGAATACCACCACCTCCTCTAATGCACCTCCTAGCACACATGTTATGCTATTGTGGTGGTTGTGCACTATGCACGCTCATTATATAGCAAATCGCTGGCATCAATCCAGCTGTTTTGTGCAGCAGGAAAACCAAGCCATTTGACCAGTGCTTTATTTGTCCGATGTCTTATGACACTCTCCACGAGAAAAACATCCGGTTCTGAGCTATTCTGCAATTACTCGGTGTATAAGCAGCCTGCAATTTCTTCACTGTTACTATCCTTCAATATATAAGTTCTAGGATTTGTTCGTTGCACCTTTGAAACTGTAAATATCTCAGGTGACCAGTTCAGTAGGTATGATTTCTCAAATACCGTCTTGTGTTTTGAGATATGCACCAAATCACCTACTTTAAATTTATGTTTCTGTGGATTTAGCATCTTAATGCGATAGTACACCATATCCATGAGTCGATTATCATGAACATCGATTGGTCTCAGTTTTATTGTGGTATGTTTGGTTCGATTATACTAATAAATTTCTGGGAGGATATCTGTCTATTTGTATGAGATGCAGAGGTTAAGACACATCCACATTCGACCTTTCATTGTTCTGTTCAGGCGCACCACGATACTTGCCCTCAGGTGAGTGAATGTTGAGTAGCGATGTATTCCATACTGCTGCATCACGGTCGTGAAATACCTATTGTAGAACTCCCCACCGTAATCGGTTTGGAGGTTGTCTGGGCATCGATTCGTCCCTGTCTGTAGCAAACGCTCAAAAACATCGGCAACCTTTGTACCCGGTTTTGTTTTGACAGGTAATGCCCAGGCAAATTTGGAGTACCGGTATGTTTCAATAACCACTAAAATATATTTGAATCCATTATTCTCATGTCAATATTCCCTCATATCTACAAGATCAGCTTGCCACAAGTCATCCAGCCCTTTAATCATAACATACCTATGAGGGTGTGTTTTACGAGCTCGTTTGTGCAGTTCCCGAACTACCTTCTCCATACTTATTTGATGATACCTCTCTCTATAAGCTCCGAGATTGTTGAAACAACCTCTTTCGAATGAGCTGTATTACCTGCAGCAGCTGATTCCATGAGCAGCCATAGTCGATTTATTAGCTAGCTGGGGGTCGTCTTAATATATATACAGCGGGATTCGATTGTTCACTACTTTATGCTCAATGTCAATACCACTGCTGCTGTTGTTGTTGTTTTCGCCTTCAAGCACTGATTTTGTAATGGTTTTATATTTCTTGTTACACAGGCTTTTCATGATCTTGTGTACACCAGTCATAGGCAGTATTTCACAGTATGTTTCTGAATAATTTATAGGTTTTTAGGCAGGTCTTTGGAAAATAAGATTCATTAAGCCAGGTGTTCTCTCAAACCATCTCTCGCCAATCTGTATTGTGTCATCAGTTACAGGATGTGTACCCAACATGTATGGTCTTCCTCTGCTAACGCTAAATGTTCTGTCTATCTGACTGAGGGTGTGACGAATAATAAATTCGTCAATGGCAGCACCCTCGTTATCGTGTGTTTTTGTTTTTGCTGAGAGCTGTCAGAGAGATGCTTAAAGGTCTCTTTTAGTGTTTTCTGTCGATCCATATGCCCTAACCTCAGCAAACATAATTTCTAATGAACTGCTTTCCGTGCTTGAATCACTTTATGCTTCGTCGATATCTCGGTGTATACTCTCCGCAGCGTGAAGCTTTACATATCCGGTCATTTACGCTACAGTCGCAGGTTCCAATCCTGCCTCGGGCATGGATGTGTGTGATGTCTTTAGGTTGGTTAGGTTTAAGTAGTTCTAAGTTCTAGGGGACTGATGACCACAGATGTTAAGTCCCATAGTGCTCAGAGCCATTTTAACCATGTCTCTAGTTCCCTCCACATACCCCGCAGCTCGTGGTCTGCCGGTAGCATTCTTGCTTCCCGAGCACGGGGTCCCAGTTTCTATATGTGTTTGCCTGCCTCGAGATGACTGGGTGTTGTTGTGTCGTCTTCATCATCATCATTCATCCCCATTACGGTCAGAGGAAGGCAACGGCAAACCACCTCCACTAGGATCTTGCCTAATAAGGCAGCGTGGGTCTCCCACGTCGCTCCCCTATGCTCTATAAAGAATTATGGGACTCATCATCATCATCACCTCCAACTTTATGCACAATAGCCTGAATTTTCGCATCCACATACAAGTGAATGTTCTGTCTGTGTACAACCATACTCTCGGGTTGAGAGCTAGACATACGCGCAAATTTGTCCATGGTGCGGCGTATACTGATGTACTAAGCTCTCTTAGCGTGCTATATGTGCAAAAACTCTTGAAAGTTTCGCCTGTACCTACCATCACTCGGTTTTCTTGTTTTATCAATAACGAGAAACCCATACTGTTAATGATCTTTACAAAATCATTGAACGACACGTCAGTTCTGACATGTGCGTGGTAAATGTGTTTTAAATTCAGGTTGTATTGTTTGAAGGTTATAATGAGGTTTGTGTTATCCCTAACCAACCATTAGGGCATACTGGAATATGTTTGGCTCAGATAAAAATACATCAACACACATATGACGACCGAAACAGAAATATTTTCGAATTTGGTCTCGGTTTTCCACAGCAACATTGTCAATTATGAAGACGGTATTTGGCTTTGCTTTTTCAGGTGGAGGGATATCACCGTTTTCACTGAATGTTGTCTATGTAACACCATCTACACTACGCAATATCTCCTGCAGCAGCTGATAGTTGGGTTGAAACAGTGTTCTTCAGAATACACAAACATGCTCAAATCTGACTCCATCTATATGTGTTAGCAATCATGAGGACATTAGTCTTCCCACAACTGGATGGACCTATAATAATTCCTCATATATTATCAGGAAGGAGTATTCTGCTCTTCTTGTTCTTATCCAGGTCTTCTCTTGCATCTTCACAGGACCAGTCACCGATGACAAAGTCATTATGATGAGGAAGTTTCACCCACCTTGCCTTGATACTAACTACGCCGGTACCGACAGGTAGTTAACATAGAAAATACACTTGAAAATATAATAATGGTATGTGTAGCCACTATAGCTCCATCACTTAACCAACTGAGCTATATTGACAACACAGAGAAAACAGCTATGTATTTTACCCATGAAGAGTAACTTCATCAATCATCATCTCAATAACTCATATAGCATTGAAAAAAATTAATAATTGTAATACTTTGGCTATAATGAGAGAGGTATGAAATAAAACACAAACACAGTTTGAGATTATATATACGTAAATTATTTATTTAAATATCATACACAGGGTGTAACACTTCAGGAATAACATTACAATCTTTATGTATCTTCTCCTTCTTCGCACCTGTATAGTATTTACCAAATAAAGGTTTCTGACATGCAGTAAATTCAGCGCATATCTGCCTCAAGCCAATAGATGACTCACAGTACTCAGCTATTTCACACACATTTAATCTATTTCTCTATAGGATTAGCATTCATGTGCAAACAAAGGTGCTGCTTTCAATCGTCAACAAGTACACTATGCACACGTAGGGAGTTTACAACATCATTGTATGCAGAGTCTATGCTAGGCAACGAATGGTTCAGTCTGTCCAATGCAAGACGTATGGCAGTGCCCAGATTGTATAACTTCATAACTGAGGCATGTCTTAGATAAACACAGTTGTCACCCGATTTCACACATAATGCACAGTCATCACACACTGTTGTAATAGGAAGAGTCACACCAGTAAAGCGAATGTCTGGGGGGGGGGGGGACGAGCTGGATAAAACTCTATAGTCATCTGCTGATTGATGTAACTCTCTGCACAACATATTTCATCCCAGTCGAACTCAGAAATTGGCACTTTAACACATTTGGATACATTTTCAATCTCCATCCTCGCTTGCAGCCCCCAGACATGATGTGCTTCTATAGCAATGTTCACACGTTTCGATCCACTGGGAGTTAAATTGTATGTGGAGGCGAAAAGCGTAGGTGCACCCGACGCCTTCTCATGCACTGTATCTGCACTGTGTGGTTGCGCTATCACAGGGGTGTTATGCTGGGATGGGTCATATGTTGATGACCAGTACTGACCTCCATCTTGTTTTTTAACACCGCCAGCGAGAGCATTCAAAGTGTCGGGGCCAGATCGCATGTCCTCATCACACAAATCGATGAGTAGGATGGACAATAGCAACTCCTTGTCCTGCTCCATCAAGTGGGCTATGTGCACTACCGGATCCCAAGTGGCCACTATTGGTTCAGACCTGCTGGATGCTGTTGCTGCAGGTTGTAATATTGTTGCATTACTTTGTTATGAAAGCGGTGCTGATAGACAATAAAAACGGCTTAAAAGCTGTGAGCTGTCTGGGGAAGTTAACCTTGCATTACTGCGCAGCTGTTTCACCAGGTATCCAGTCTAGCTTACCAAATTCCCAACCAGACTAACATTAATTATAATCTTTTAATAGTCATACGACAACCGGTGATATATATATATATAAAAGAGAATTGAAATAAAAAGAAATAAATCAGTTTATATTTCGAAATTTATTTTAACATTGATCATTGAAATTTCAGCATATTAAACTTGATTCATAACTAAACTGGTGCCTTATTTAGGATTGTGAAAATGTGAGTTTGTAATCTTATGGAACACATCAAATATGGAGCCAAGATTGGGAGACTGCATACAACACTGCATTCATAAAATAACACACAAAGAACGTTGAAACATATGCAAGAGGAAATTAACCACAACCAACTGATTCAATTTTCACCCAAAGAAGTTACGTTCGTAGCGCAATCCTGTCCGTCATGAAATTACCACACACTGGTATATTAAATTCATACTAACTCTCTGTGAAATCTTCCCGAAAAGAATAGCTGAGGGCTACTTTGATGCTTACACCACATGCTTCACGTGGTCAACTTGATTTACACAAAGAGTGTAACTCCACAATAATTTTGATAATTAAAATAAATTACATCGAAACGCAATTTACTAAAGAAAAACCTCGAACTGGTTACTATCGTCTTATTATTAACCTGATGGGTCAAACAATTGTATAAGCACATGGTACTGGTCTCACAAAGTACACCCCATGTGGGTTGAACATAAAGAAAAGTTGCTATATTGAAAAATATTGTCAAGACGAGACGTTATAATCTCACACACATTCGCATTTAAGATTGATGATACTAGTTAGAGTTACTGATCAACACTTGGTTCCACTGAACTTCACACTCGAAATACACTGCGTTGCAATTTAAGATAACATTACATATTTTCGAGCTAAACCTGAAATAAAGGTGATTAAATTTTCAGTTCGGCTGAACTTAAGAAATCCATTGTCCTACGGACTTAGCAGAGACGTGCTTCACCGGAGATCTTACCACTTCAGACGCTCGCCACAGACAGACTGACCTGGGCTCCTACCGAGCGTGCTTCACAAATACGAACGGAAGTGACCAGAGAAGCAGCTCCCTCTACCAACATGACAAGGGACGGACAGGACCATACTAAGAATAGAAACCTCTCTGCTTCTAGAAAGCGTAGCTACCTGTTCCGACGTTGGTCCTACTGTTCTCTAGCAGACAGGCTTGTCTGCTACCATCAAGCATGCAACTAGAAATACATTTGCTCATTCATCCTCTCACACAGAAGGGAAGGGGGATGACAGTATCTTATCATACATAGTATATAAAAGAAAGCGGATGTAGGTTCCGTATGAGACTGTGTGAATTGAATTACATATAAACTGTGTTTTAAAGTGTAATAGTGTGACAGATCGTTCTTGTTTATGTGTAAAAGTAACACGTTTCACTGCTCAGTCTCCTCCCAGATAGTCAGAAACACCACAGTAAATTTAGAAGAGGAATTTGTGCCATAAATGACAACAGAGTTAAGAAATTAACATGAAAGGAATCCAACAGAGACCTTTCATAACCCGAACGCTCCAGGAAAAGACAGTGCAGAGAATTTTCTGGCCATGCTAGGACATTTCCAAGCAGGCTTCTCACACCCAACTTAAACCAAAAATGTAAATAAAAGGCAAAAGGTCACCAGCTACTTGCTAAAACACAATAATTTCAACACATCTTTAGAATCTACCAATTTCAAAGAGAAAAAAACAATCTGTGACACCTATTTAAAAGATAGTGTAGACCTAATTCGGTCAGCAAGTAAAAACAATGGTTCCTGTGTCATTAATATGAAAACAATTTCTGGTTGTTACCCTTATGGTGTTCACTAGTATTTGCTCATTGCAAGAGCCAACTGATCACAGGAAAATTTATGACTGTTTATTAACAAGTAAAATTTATGAAAATAGCACAGGTGCCCCAGCAATTAAAAAAGAACATGAAAATAACATCATTATTATAAAGCAGAACACTACAATGCATAATCCGCAAAAGCAAAAAAAAAAAAAAAAATTATAAGAGAAAAAAACATGTTTTACAAAGTGGTTATCGCAAAAAATTCTATATCTTACAAAATTAATAATTTGTAGAATTAAAATAACTTTGTGGCACTAATTTAATCACTCTACTATCTTTCAGTTAGTTAGCAAACAATGATCACTGTGTCATTATACTGAAACTACAATTAATTATGTGATTGTTACCCTTAAGGGGTTCCTCACTATAAATATGCCCCATGCAAAGGCTAATCGATCACAGTCCAATGAGAATGAACAGCTATCTAAACGAAGCAATGCCACAGGAATGAATTTACGAAACAAAATATCCCAAATCTAATACAACACACAAAAACAAACATTGAGAAATAAAACAGCTCTGAAAGTACAGTAGACATCTAAAAAAAACACCAATAAATAAAACATCTGCAAAATACAAGAGTCAGTCTAATTAAAAAACACCAATAAATCGAACCCCTTGCAAAATACACAATCAAAGTTTCTCTGAAAGAACACACGTATACGCATTGGACTAAGAACCGTATAATCATTGTTCACTGACACACTCAGTAGTTCCACTGTTCCGAGGCACAATATAAGGGGAGGGGGGGGGGGTTCGTCGCCGCAGCTGTCAGTAGGGAGTTTGTCCATCTGTTGCGTGCAATCCCGCCGTCTCTGCCCTATCATGAAGTTTCTCTTGGTGGCCCGTGTCACATACATCTCGATTTGATTCCATGTTTGTGTTGTCAAATTCGTGCGGTATCCTCGTTTGACACGCCAGGTGTCAAGGATGACACTTAATGGCTCTTGTTGTGCCACCCTTAGCTACCAGAGAACATCAAACCATGATTTACTGTCGCTTGACTGTGGGCATCCGTCGGGAAATGTTGATAGGCGTCGTTGAAGTCTGCCAATTTCTCTGGACAGTACGTGTCAAAAGGCTCCACGCCCCTTGTGTTGTTAAATTCTTGAGTTATCCACAATTGCCTCGCCGGTTTGATATTCCTGGGCAAGAATGACACTTAGTGGCTCTTCTTTGTGCCACCCTTAGCAACCAGAGAACATATAACTATGATTTACTGTCGCTTGACAGTGGGCATCCGCCAGGAATTGTTGAAGTCTGCCAATTTCTCTGGACAGTACCTGTCAAAAGGCTCCACGCCCCTGTATCCCCTGTCTTCTGTCGTTTCACCGCGGCCGTCTCGTCATGGTCTCGTGCGTGTGGTGTGTTGCCAGCAGATGGATTTCCGCGCAGTGGACCGCTCGGCCATCTCAGGTCATCACCTCCACGAAGGGTCGCACTGGTGCGGCCAGCCATTAGCTCCAGGTGCAAGGGCAAATGTTTGTCCCGTACCCTTCTTTTGTTGTGACCACGCTCCCGAAGTGGCCCGGTTGACAGTGTGTCCTGCTGGGAAACCCGCCTATTTACAACTAGTCCTCCTCCTCACTGCTCCCGCTGTCTCATAAGAGTTGAGCCGGTTTGCTTTCACGTTCTCAACTGCATTCACAGAAATTGTTCATCATAGTTATGTGATTACAAAATGTCGTACATAATACCACTTAGTATTGTCTTTCACAATTTTTAAGAACAAAAGTGAGACTAAATTTTTTTTAAATAAAAAAGTTAGATGAATTGATAATATAAAAATAAAAGTTAAATGACATGACAAAATAAAAAATAAAAGTTAAATGACAGTATAAAAATAAAAATTAAATGATCTGGCAATATAATATCTAAATCCACATCACTAATGTGGTTCATTTGCGTTTTAATAAATCAAATGCTACTTATTAATACACTAAAATGAATAGGATTATGTCTTGTGCAAATATAGATCAGGGCAGCATAGGGTTCACATGTTATTTACACACACACATACACACATGTTGTCTATTCTACAAACAAACTACCCATAAACATGAATTACTCAAAATTTTACTTCAATCCACTAATAGTTAATCCAACAAGCTACTTCAATGCTACTTCAACACAGTGATTATACCACTACAACATTGTTCTAATTCGTCCTCTTCTTGACGCTCACGGCATATGTCTTGTCACATGATAAATATGGAGAAACTTTCCTTAAACATATGTATGAAAAAGGACAAGCGTTATTTACACGCAAAAACATTTATACCAGTTGACACACCTGGTAAGAGACTCGCAATTATACATTTATCATACTCATATGTCTATACATAAAACAGTAAGACAATTTCATCTAAAATTACGTTATCACAAGAATTAATCACACAGATGACTCTGAGAAGGGTAAAATAATTTTCATTATACAGGTTATACTACATTTTCTTACCCATTTTCCTCCAATTTCGTTCCTTCTTTAAGTAACCTTTGGCTACCAAATCCGTGATTTCGCCTGTGGTGGTTATTCTGGATTCATTTATCATGAATGGCGAAATTGTGGTCTCCTCTATTCTGTAAAACAGTTTCATCTTAACATCCTATTGCACTTACAACTGACACAAAAGATCCGAATCCTCCTGTAGTTTAAATGACAAATGTTTTGCTTCATCCTTATTACATTAAACCAAGCTTTCCTTTGGTCCCATAATCAAAATTATTTAATCTTCCTCTACCTTCAAGAGGTAAATTTCTTCAGTTCAACTCATATCGTCTGCAGTGCATCCCGCACCAGCGAAAACAGTAAGCTGTAATGCTCACAGCATCAGCAGAACACATAAACGTCGCTTTTCTAGGACAAGTATTAACGCAGAATAATTTTTCAGCCTTTGATTCAAAATCAATCAAGACTACAGAAAGGATCCATATTTCTGTTCCATTCTCCATTTGCTGAAAAACTGCTCGTATTTGACTACCACAATAATATTTCAGGGCCACGTAAATTACATAAACCACAATTCTTCTTTCACCTTGAAGGGAATCAATATACTGACGAAATCCACAGACAGCACTTTACATACTCAGCTATAAAGAACAAAAAAGAGATACATCATCAATATTAACATATTAGCGCATTTGGGAAGCCATTGGTTAAACAATCGTATTATCGCATCCTGTTTTCAAGATTCCAAACTTACTCATTCCTTTCTCAGAGTTCTCCTATCTTAAAATATTCATACAGCACGCATACTACAGTAAGAGATTCTCATTTATACTGACAGATATAGAATAGTAATAGATAGATAGTAGCACTGAAAGCAGAAAATCAGAAACAAGGCTACTAACAGCTGGGGACCTGGGTTTGCCAGACCCATAATACCCACAGATCGGATATTCCCCTGAGTTTTGCATTAATTCAACACAGATCTTGCTTCCCTCAGGAGCGACTCTTTTCAATTTACACAAAAAAAACCATAAACCGCATTTCACTCGTTCACAAAGAAACCTTTTACCTTCACATTTGAACCAACCTAAATCCTAATTGCACAAGGGAAGAAATAAAAACCACGAACATCACTTCAATCAGTCACATAGAAACATCTTTATCATTATTTTTACCAACATATTATTCAAAATGCATTTATCACAAATGTAAACTAATCAATTGTTTCTCTTCACCGTCCTCTCTACTCCTCACTGTCCTTTCTACTCAATGTATGGTTTTACATTTGACACATGGTGTAGCCCTTTTGATTTCTTCGATCGAAGAGTTTCCACTTCTATGGCGTTTTCATGGAGAATCTTCCTTATCCGATACGGGCCGTTAAAGAGATTAAAAAATTTCTTGCAGACACCTGGCCGTTTGTTAGACAGCTTGTGTGATCTGATAAGAACTTTTTGTCCTACATGAAACACAGTTTTTCTCACGTTTTCCTTATATGCCATGACTCTGGCTTCTGCTGCACACTTGATGTTGCGTAAAGCTACGTCAACAATTGCGTTCCGGCGTAGTCTCGGCTCTAGTGGCCAAGGCACCACCTCTTTGATTTTGCTCGGGGGCTCCTTGTTTTTTAACACAGTGATTGGCGGAAACTTTGTTGACGTATTAGGCAACTCATTAATTATGTTCTGAAATCCTTTTAGGTGTATGCCCCACGATCGGTGATCACAACTGCAGTATAACCTACATAATTTTCCTAATTCACGCATAATACGCTCACTGGGGTTCGAGCTGGGGTGATATATATATATATATATATATATATATATATATATATATATATATATATATATATATATATATATAGGTTTAATTCTTCTCCGTCGAAGCATCCGCTGCCAGTATTACGATCTAAATTGTGGTCCATTATCCGAGATAACCCTTTTCACGCTCCCAACTTCATGCAGAAAATGCTTTGCAAATGCAGTTGCCACTGCCCTCCCTGTGGCTCGCTTCAACGGAGTCAGACACACAAACTTGGAGGTTAGCTCCACGGCTACGAAAACATATGCAAAACCTGCTTTAGATCGTATTAGTGGCCCAAATAGATCCACGGCCGCGAGGTCACAAAGTTTGCCTGGTATTATCGGGTGCAATGATGCAGCATCAGTCACTGTGGCCGCCTTTGCTCGCTGACAAGGTCCACACACTCTAAGAATACGCCGTAGCATGTTATTAAAATAGCATGTCTCTTTCAGTTTTTCACAACATTTCTGTGCTCCGAAGTCACCATAGCTCAAATGTATGTACCATATAATTTTGTTTACGAGTTCCTCCGGAATCACCAACACCCATCTGGAGTCGTCCGGGGCTCGTTTCTTGAATAGTATTCTATTGCGCACTAAGTAGTACTGGCGTATTCCTACATTCTCCTTGACCTCCCACTTCTTCTTTATATCTTTCAATACTGCGTCCTTATCCTGTTCGTCCACTATACTCCCTAAAGAGGTGGTAACAAAATTCTCGAACGCTACATTCTGTAAGTATAGGATGCTAAAATTATTTTCACCGAGTTCCCCTTCTTCTGTGTGAACCAAACCAATAAGAATGCGCGATAAAGCGTCAGCAATTACATTTTTCTGTCCAGGAATGTATTCTACAGTGAAATTTTATTCCTGTAGGTATAGTGCCCAGCGTCCTAGTCTCCCATGCGTGATTTTTGTGCTCATAAGAAATTGGAGTGCACGATGGTCAGTGTACACCCTGGTGGTCCTCCCAAATAAGAAATACCTAAATTTTGAGAATGCCCAAACTATCGCGAGTGCTTCGAGTTCCGTCACGGAATAATTTTTTTCACATCGAGAGAGCACCCTGCTCCCAAACGAGATTGTTTTCCAAGTTGTAATATCATCATTTCCTTCCGTTTGAAACAGTACTGCACCTAATACTGACAAGGAACTGTCCGTCATTAAACAGAATTCTTGTGTCAGGACGGGATGCACGAGGATGGGAGCCTCTACCAATGCCTTTTTCAATTTATAAAATTCATCCTGTGCCTCTTGATCCCAGACCCACAAAGCGTTCTTCCCTGTTAGTCCACATAGACGGGGTGTACCAAGTACACTAAAATTTATAAATCGCTTATAAAAATTACACAGGCCTAAGAATGCTCGCAACTGTTTTTTATTTGTTGGCATTGCACACTCCGCTATCGCCGCAATTTTCTCCGGGTCAGGTTTTATTCCATTTGCTGAGACAATATGGCCTAAGAATTTTATGTTCTCTCGTCCGAACTGTGACTTATCTAAGTTGACTGTTACACCTGCCTTCTGAAAAACATCCAGTAGTCTGTTCAGAACGTCATAATGGTCCTCCCACGACTTTTCCGCAATTAATGTGCATCCACGTAAATTGTCACTCGCTGTTTCAAATCATCAGGCAAAATGCTATTTAATCCCCTTATAAAAGCAGCTGATGAGACGTTTAGTCCGAACGGGAGACGCCGGAATTGGAAACAATTTCCATAACACAGGAACGCTGTATATAATCTGCGAGATGGGTGTAGCACGATTTGCCAAAAACTCGAACGGAGATAGACAGATGATAGTACCTTTACCCCGTGGAAACGTTGAAGAGTTCCTCAAGGCTCTCAGGCCTGTCCGTTTCCGACATAATAATTGTGTTTATCTGTCTCGAGTCTAGCACCAAACGAACTGAGTTGTCGCGTTTTGGTACGACAAGCAAGGGTGAGTTGTACGAGCTTCCTGCCCGCTCAGTTATTCCTTGTTCTAACATCTTGTTTATTTCCTTCTCCACCTGGGCTTTATACGCCACGGGAATAGGGTATGGTCTAACAGAAAACTTCTGATGGTCACGTACTCTGAATTGGTAAGTAAAACCCTTAATCGCCCCCGGAGTCTCAGAAAATACCCGTTCATGATTCCTAAGTAGGCAATACAATTTCTCCTTCTCCCTGTCCGTGGTTCTGACACCCGCGATGCTCTTTCTCAGTGCATCAGCAAAAACATCTTTCCCCTGCTCACCAGACATAGAGCACGACTTACTTACATAGTTCACGAGTAGCTCCAGTCCGGGTTGCGACTCCGTTTGAGCTTGAAATTTAAGGTAACTAATTCCTGACTCGGCACGTAATACGCATTCATCAAATACTAAATTAATTGGCTGATCCCCAACTTGAACTGTCATTACTCCTCCACCCATGTCAATTACTGCATGGTGGGCATTCATGAAGTCATTTCCTAAAATCATTCACACATTCAGCATTGGGAGCACAAAGAAGTTGTACTCAAACTCTCTTCCTTGGCAGGTAAAATTAAGCCGAGTCTGCCTTCGGATTTCTACGCTCTTACCGTAGATTGCGCCCTTCACCTTCAATCCTCGCACGTGAAAAACGGGCCAAGTCCCAGTCCCTTCGCATTTTTGAAATGCTGCCTCGCTCACTATCGAGAAAGGGCTTCCAGTGTCAATGATACACTTAAAACATATTTCGTTTACTGCAACTGTCACGACTGGATTTATTCCTGAAATTTCAGCACTCGTAGTTTCTTGCAACAAATCCTCTCTAATATCTTCCCTCTCTATATACCGTATGCACTCCTTTGCCATGTCGCTCATTTGTTCCGATTGGGCGCCTTCTGCGCTGATCGTTTGTCATTGCCGGTTCTGTTCATTTCCATTTTCTGAATTATGTCTAGGGTTAGCTGGCCGAATTTCAACATCATGAGGTGCTCCGCCTACAGTCCTATTCCCACCGTGTTCACTGTAGTATCGATTCTGGTTGCCGTAACTGTTGCGTTCACGATCCTGTCCACGTCCTCGATTATTTCCGTTGTTCCACCTGTGTTCGCGACTGTTATCCCAGTTTCTATACGGCCGGTCTCGATTATTGTTCCGTTCGATCGCGACGACCAGTCACGCCGTTGATTAGTACGAGGGCTATCCACATTACGTTTTGGAATTAAAAATAAATAAAGTATTGGAATTTTTTTATTATATACAGATGAAAGCCACACTTCAATACTACTTTTCTACATAGTTGCCATTTAAATTAAGGCACTTATCGTAGCGACGGACGAGCTTGGAAATTCCTTCGTCGTAAAATTCGGCCGCCTGCGCCTTCAACCACGTGGTTACCTCGTCTTGAAGCTGTGCGTCGTCTTCAAAACGCTGCATAGCCAACCACTTCTTCATTGTTGGGAATAAGTGGAAGTCGCTCGGTGCCAGGTCGGGACTGTACGGAGGATGAGGAAACAACTCCCACTTAAAAGATTCGAGAACTTCACGAATGGCATTTGCCGTGTGGGCCCGGGCGTTGTCGTGAATCAGCAAGATCTTTGAGCCCAACATTCCCCTGCGCTTGTTTTGTATTGCTCTTCTGAGGTTGTGCAGAGTTTGGCAATACCTTTGAGAGTTTATTGTAGAGCCTCTTTCCAGAAAATCCACAAAAACCGTATTTCACCGGGTTACTGATTAACCACGTGGTTGAAGGCGCAGGCGGCCGAATTTTACGACGAATGAATTTCCAAGCTCGTCCATCACTACGATAAGTGCCTTAATTTAAATGGCAACTATGTAGAAAAGTAGTATTTAAGTGTGGCTTTCATCTGTATATAATAAAAAAATTCCAATACTTCATTTATTTTTAATTCCAAAACGTAATGTACTTTGTGGATAGCCCTCGTACTACGGCAACGACTGCGATCGCGCTGCTGTGCCCCGTAATAACTTTGTGCCTGATTAGGCGGACATTCTCCTGTGTTATATTCCAACTCTTGTAGAAGTGTCTTAAACGTTTCCACGTCCTCTTTGCATCGTCCCGCAAGAATGACGTGGCGCAAGTGCATCGGCAATTTGGTGATGCATATCCTAATTAGTTCCGCAGGCCCGTATGGGTCGAATAAAAATTGATTTGCCTGCAGCGTGTGGTCGAATAGGCGTGCTGGGCTGCCGAAACCAGACTGGTTCAAATTTTGCAGCATAATTATGCCATGCTTGACCCTGTCTTGTGCCGCTTCCGACAAATAGGCGGACAGAAAGGCTTGGCGAAACTCCAGAGTGGAGTTGCAGTGACGCGCTGCCGACCTCATGCGAATCGCCGGTTCGCCTTCCAAATAGCCACACATATATTCTATCTTATGTGAATCTGCCCAGTCGGGGGGAAGACAGAATTCAAATTGCTCGAGCCATGCTCGTGGATGTATTCCTTTTTGCGAATTTCGAAATATCTCAAACTTTCTTACCGTAAGGAAATGTTTGAAATCAAATCCCCGCATTTCCTCCCGGCGAGGCCCTTGAATGTTTCTATTTTTCTCATGTCTGCCCCTCAAAATACATTCTTCCCTGTCGTCAAAATCTCCCTCGTGGCTGGAGTCCCTCTCTGCACTGTGCGTACGGCAATTTTTAGTGCTATTGGCGAGTTCGGAATCACACCCAATGCGGCTTTCCAGATGCGCCACGCGTTCTTGTAATTCGCCTGTTACAGCTTTGTGCCGCCTGTTCACTTCGAACTGTCCCTTCTGAAATTTAAGAAGGGAACGCAGTTCTTCGGTCTCTACGACCGCTACCGGTGTAGTATTGCTATCGCACTCCGTCACCTTCATCGTGCCTACGATGTCCGCTAATGCCGCAATCTTATCATGTATTTGTCTGTTGTCCTCCGCCCCAGTCTGCTTCAATTGTTCTACTTGCTGGATTAGTTTTTCGTCTATTTGTTCGCCTAGCTCGCGGATCGATTTTTCAAATTTCTCTGTCATTTGTTCGCCTAGCTCTCGGATCGATTTTTCAGATTTCTGCGTCATTTGTTCGCCTAGCTCTCGAATCGATTTTTCAGATTTCTGCGTCATTTGTTCGCCTAGCTCTCAGATCGATTTTTCTGATTTCTCTGCGTTTTCTTTATTTTGTTGCGATAAGGCTTTCAAGAGTTCTGCCAAATCAATTTGGTTAGCAGGAGGCAAATTAATTTCTGGCTCTGCTGTGAGCCCGTTCGTCCTGTTTTGCATTTCGTCTGAAGTATTCCCCACTGCATTTTCGGAACCGTCCGACGCGTTAATATTCGAAATCAAATTATCCCCTTGGTCCATGTTGCTTATGTTGTTGGACCGCCTACTTATAGCTTGGTTACGTGTCTGCATTAGTTCAATTTACACCCGGTACGCAACACACTAATCACAATAAATGTATCCCCCAAAAATTACGACACTTACACGAAAGGTACCCAACCTAGTACGCACTTTTTCACACGCAAAACAAATTTATATCTTTGATCGAAGTCAGTGCAATTTACAAGCGAGAAAAAAAAACACATACATATAAAACACACACATATATAAAACAAAACAAGACAAACAACACAACGCCGCTCAACAACGCCGTGAATCTTTTGAAAATCTGCTCAGAAACAACGCAGAAGTAGTTTGAGCGCTGGAGGGGGAAAAAAAATTAAGATTATACAACGCTCGCAATCTAACGTTACAGAGATTCCAGAGTCTAGCGGAATCGCAGAACAGGGTCGCCATGTGAAATGTTGTTGCATTAATTTGTTATGAAAGCGGTGCTGATAGACAATAAAAGCGGTTTAAAAGCTGTGAGCTGTTTGGGGAAGTTAACCTTGCATATATATATATATATATATATATATATATATATATATATATATATATAAAAGAGAATTGAAATAAAAAGAAATAAATCAGTTTATATTTCGAAATTTATTTTAACATTGATCATTGAAATTTCAGCATATTAAACTTGATTCATAACTAAACTGGTGCCTTATTTAGGATTGTGAAAATGTGAGTTTGTAATCTTACGGAACACATCAAATATGGAGCCAAGATTGGGAGACCGCATACAACACTGCATTCATAAAATAACACACAAAGAACGTTGAAACATTGAAAGATTGATGATCTTAGAGTTACTGATCAACACGTGGTTCCACTTTACTCACAAAGTAGTGACAAAGCAACTACTGCAAGATATTCTGAACTTCACACTCGAAATACACTGCGTTGCAATTTAAGATAACATTACATATTTTCGAGCTAAACCTGAAATAAAGGTGATTAAATTTTCAGTTAGGCTGAACTTAAGAAATCCATTGTCCTACGGACTTAGCAGAGACGTGCTTCGCCGGAGATCTTACCACTTCAGACGCTCGCCACAGACAGACTGACCTGGGCTCCTACCGAGCGTGCTTCACAAATACGAATGGAAGTGACCAGAGAGGCACCTCCCTATACCAACATGACAAGGGACGGACAGGACCATACTAAGAATAGAAACCTCTTTGCTTCTAGAAAGCGTAGCTACCTGTTCCGACGTTGGTCCTACTGTTCTCTAGCAGACAGGCTTGTCTGCTACCATCAAGCATGCAACTAGAAATACATTTGCTCATTCCTCCTCTCACACAGAAGGGAAGGGGGATGACCGTATCTTATCATACATAGTATATAAAAGAAAGCGGATGTAGGTTCCGTATGAGACTGTGTGAATTGAATTACATATAAACTGTGTTTTAAAGTGTAATAGTGTGACAGATCGTTCTTGTTTATGTGTAAAAGTAACACGTTTCACTGCTCAGTCTCCTCCCAGATAGTCAGAAACACCACAGTAAATTTAGAAGAGGAATTTATGCCATAAATGACAACAGATTTAAAAAATTAACATGAAAGGAATCCAAGAGAGACCTTTCAAGGTCACGACAAGATGGCAGATGAGGTTGCTACAGGTCCGGACGTGGCATCAGAGCTTGGCATGTTGGGGCTTGACCCTGTTGAACAAAGACGAGGAGGCATTAGACATGGGCCAAGACGTGAAAACATTGAATAATAACAATAAAAGTAAGGCTAAGCAGAGAGAAAGATGTAATATGGGATGCTTACTTTCCCGTTTAATCTCTTTCCGCATGACTGTGCTGGAGTGCTACTGCTGTTGACACTATTGTTCTTCTGCTGCTGCTGCTGACTGACTGGAAAAGACTGAGGTCCCAGAGCTGCTGAGCCTCACCTATATCTCCTACAATGACGCCACCAGATACTACCATCCTACTGGCTGAAGTCGAGCACGTGACTGGATTAAGTATTCCTATTGGTTGGTCTGATAAATAGCAGCTAGCCCTAAATGTGGAAAAAATGTAAGTTAATGCGGATCAGTAGGAAGTTCAGACCTGTAATGTTCAGATGGAGTATTACAAATGCTTGACAATAAAGTCATTTACATATCTGCGAGTAATGTTGCAAAGCGATATGAGGTGGATCGAGTATGTGAGAACTGTGGTAGGGAAAGAGAATGGTCGACGTTGGTTTATTGGGAGAGTCTTAGGAAAGAGTGGTTCACCTGTAAAGGAGACCACATGTAGTATGCTGGTGTGGCCTGTTCTTGAGTACTGCCGAGTGTTTGAGATCCGTACCAGGTTGGATTGAAGGAAGAGATCGAAGCAATTCAGAGGTGGGTTGCCAGATTTGCTACCGGTATGTTCGAACAAGAACTCAAAATGGGAATCCCTGGAGGGGAAGCGACATTCTTTTCAAGAAATAATACTGAGAAAATTTGGAGAACCGTAATTTGAAGCTGACTGCTTGACGATTCTTCTGCCACTAATGTACACTGCACGTTGGCCATGAAGATGAGATAAGAGAAATTACCACTCATACAGAAGCATATAGACACTCATTTTTCTCTCGCTCTGTTTGTGAGTCGAACAGGAAGGCAAATGACAAGTAGTGGTACACGGTATACTACACCACACACCATATGGTGACTTGCGGAGGTATCAGTGTAGTTGTAGAAACTATGTCATGCTCATCACCATTGTTGTCTACACTACTGATGCATAGTTAATGTTGCATGATCGAATGTATCCGATCCAGTAATGTAAGATGAGTGTCTAGAGATTCATGCTCATGGGCAACTACAGCCAGTTGTAACTGTAGAGGAAGTTTCACAATCCACAGAGTCCAAAGCATGTGATCGGGCATGAAATGAATGTCGATCTATGTATGAAGAAGATGCCATAAATTATGATGGTGTTTTATCACTAAGCACTTCGTCCTAAATGACATGGTGGTTTTGATTCTCTGGGGAGTAATTGAGACAGCAAAATAAAATAGCTTCTGCAGTTTCTGTATATATTGTGTGTTGATGGTGCGAGGATGATATCACTTATTGGGTCTATATTTTCTCCTATGTGATTTAGGAGTGTAATGAAGTCCGTGGCACCACTGACTGTACTGTCTGGAGCGAAGATATTGTCCATGGTGATGAACGACAACACTTGTTAGTCTAGTCTGAAAGGCAGTAGTTTGAGAAGGGTCCTCTAGTTGAACAGTTTGCCATGTCCTTGGGAGTACAGTCAGGCACATATAGACTAACAGCGAACAATGTGATGTACAGTAGACTGCATGGAAGGTGATGCTGCTAGCTGCAAGGGTACCAGTGCACTCGTATTTATGGGTGGTCCAGTTGACTGATCGAATGCGATTAAACATATTTTCAGTTAGTTGTGTTGTCTTGACTTAGCTGGCCTTTGTGGCCGAGCAGTTCTAGGCGCTTCAGTCTGGAACTGCATGACCGCTACAGTCGCAGGTTCGAATCCTGCATCGGTTTGGATGTGTGTGATGTCCTTAGGTTAGTTAGGTTTAAGTAGTTCTAAGTTCTATGGGGCTGATAACCTCAGATGTTCAGTCCCATATTGCTCACAGACATTTGATCCATTTGAATTTGTCTTTACACACATGTGAAATGGCTTCCAAAAGGAGCAGAATTCTCTATGGAAAGACAAAACATATTGTTTGGCATATTCCATTGTTCAACGTTGTTGCCCACTGTCATATCACCATCCAAGAGAATGTGACTATGATTGTGATCATGTGGAGTCACCAAGACTTAGCAGACAGTTACACTCAATAAACATACATTCCTAATACACTGTAGAACTACTTTTATTGATGAAACGAACATTCACCATATAGCAACCAAACACAGTAGACTGACAACTATTACTGTTACCATTTTTTACCAGACCTGCATCAGTATCATCCATGGCTGGACTGACAGTGTCAAATTTATAAGATTATTTAATTATAATACAAATAACATGCAACAGCAGAACTGGACTAAACAAATGAAAAATTTTAATGTAAAACACATTTTCAATCAACATTTCCTTCATCAACTAGATTTAGTAAATTTGGAGAATGTTCAGTAGATCCATTCATTGTCATCAAAGCAAAAAAATTCTCTACTGAGTAAAGCAGGAGTAGTTTTAGGTCTGTTGCAGTTTTTTCTTGAGCTTCCCCAACAGTACCATCACAATTTCTGAAAGTAATAAAATGAACATTCTCACATCAGTTATCAGAAAGCTATCTCTTGTTTTCTATAGCCGGCAGCTCAGTAAGTTCAGTCTCTTTGTTCCAAGTGTGGTTGTGTACCTTATGCCTCTTATGAATGTACCTAAGATTTCTCTGTCACAGATGAGACACTATAATATATAATGGCAATAAACAGTCATTATTACCAATCTCGTTAATAACTGCCTGCAGTGTTTCTGCTTACTGCTCACTGTGATAATCGCTGCTGACTTCTTTTGAAGCAATCGCAATTTTGCACTGATGAATAACGGTTATTGCATTACTTGATCACCTATTACTAAATCAACCTATGCCTATGTTTATTAACAGTTTGAAACAATTCTCCTCAATCCATCACAATTTCTGAAAGTAATAAAATGAACATTCTCACATCAGTTATCAGAAAGCTATCTCTTGTTTTCTATAGCCGGGAGCTCAGTAAGTTCAGTCTCTCTGTTCCAAGTGTGGTTGTGTACCTTATGCCTCTTATGAATGTACCTAAGATTTCTCTGTCACAGATGAGACACTATAATATATAATGGCAATAAACAGTCATTATTACCAATCTCGTTAATAACTGCCTGCAGTGTTTCTGCTTACTGCTCACTGTGATAATCGCTACTGACTTCTTTTGAAGCAATCGCAATTTTGCACTGATGAATAACGGTTATTGCATTACTTGATCACCTATTACTAAATCAACCTATGCCTATGTTTATTAACAGTTTGAAACAATTCTCCTCAATCCCTTAGACTTTAGATGTATTACTGCTGCCTATAGCCTTTTCTTATGCAAATATGTGATATAACAATAAACTATTCCAAAATTAAAGTAAGAAGAATTTTCAAATATAACTGTAGCTGTAATACCATAAATGTGCATAGGATAATAACAATAAGTCCCTTGCTTCACATTATAATAACTGACGCTGAATAATAGGAAATACAAAAAATTCCAAGAAATTGGAAAGTGGCTCTACACCATCCACTGCACACGAAAGTAACAATTACAGAAGTGGTACTTACATCCCTTTTCCAAATTGCTTATAATATGTCCTCAACAATATTATTAAACAGGTTACAATCTATGGTTGACAGTCTATTAGATGAATATCAAGGTGGGTTTAGAAACTGAATCAATTGATGAGAACAGGATTTTAATTTGTAATCTGTAATTTGTTACATGTTAATAGTTCCTAAGACATAGTTGTAACACTAAGTGATTACGAAAATTCTTTTGATCTATTGATAGTGGAGCATTAGATAAAGTACTCAGTGAATTTGGCGATAAAATTATGCTGGCAAACCTAATCTCAGATAGGCACAACTTCAAAAGTAAAGTAGGAAGACAAATATGTGTGATTGTGAAATTTTTGTGGAAACGAAGATTTTAAACTACTGCATCTACAGAGAAACTGTTGTTCTCCAAAGATGACAGAGGTGAATGTTTGGTTTAAGGCTTAAACAAGATGAATTAATTCATTAAAATCTGACATAAAACTATTTACATAATTATAGAATATTACACTAGTGTCTAGTATCAAATTATAAGCTTGATAAATTAGAAACATTAGAAAGAAGAATTACACAGAAAACATTAAGTTGAAGGAAAACAAAACACAAGATTATTATTTCTTGAACACATTTACAGTGTGGGTAATAATCGACTCACCAAAGTGATCATCAAATAATTTAGGGAAAACAAATTAACAATCACCTGGATACAAGAGGTAAGGAAATACATGGAAAGGAATAACATAAGAGAAGAAGAGGTATTAGGAAGAGAGTTTTAAATAATTAGTTTTGATACTGGAAGGACTCCAAGTCAGCAGGGAAAAGAAAACTGGCACATAGTGAAAGAATGAAGAAATACCAGAAGGAAAGAACAACAAAACATTAAGAATTGGAACGGGAATGTGGACCGTAGAAAGATGTAAAGCAGGAAGACGAAATGATTTTGACACAGGCTTTAAAATCAAAATTAGAAATAAGACCTTCGCTACATGACTGTCAATAGCGACAAGAATCATTTTATATTATTTTTCTAGTCCTGGCAGTTTTCTAGCTATCTTCCAACTCTCATACATGAATTTTTATTTTACAGTGCTAAGTATCAGATTAGGCTCAGTGTTTATAATGAAGTTTAACAAGGCATGGAGGATGAGTGCACTCAAGGAGGTTATACTCTTGCAACATCAAAAGCCAGTAACTAGTCTACACAACACAAACAACTGTTACTTGTAGTAGAAGAGATTGAGACAAATGAATATAATTATTAGGTACACTCTGTCCAGTTAGCAAAACCAGTGCAAAATATAAAGCTAAATCCAAATCTTCAATCATTACCTAACCACAATGACACTGAATGCCAATACTAATCAGTAATTGTCATTGACCCTTTTGTCAAGACAGCTCATTTAAGTAAGTGCTAAAAGTAACAGATATTAAAGTAAAACAACATGCTGATTATATTTGTGTGTAAAAGATGATTCTGAAAATATACGAAAAATTCACCCAGTAGCATTAGATAAGACCACTGTTAGTGCAGACACTAGACTGAGAAAAAGTGATAAAACATAAAAGTCATAGAATCACTAATTTTTCTCAATATATGACTAATAGTATCTACTTATGACCATTGGATTGGTCTGACACATAATGTAGACATCACCAGCTGCTACAGCCTTCTGTCTCATAAATACAAATATTCAGTATAAGGTGCTTGTACTGTGAATGTATAAATGCCTTAAGCGTTACTATTACAATTACAAGTAGTTACATTCAACACACAGATTGTGTCAGAATATGTAGTAACCTATGGAACAGATTTCAGGTGTATGTATCCATATATATCATCAGTATATTAATATACAACCATTTAAAATTCGGACTAATTCCCAGGCAATGTACACTATACAATCAAAAGTATTCAGACATCTATTAGCAGAAATTAATGTGTGGTGTGCCCACACTTCGCCTTGATCGTTGTTTGAATTCTCCTGGGGATCATTTCAGAGAGATGCCTGAATGTCTGTGGAAGAATAATAGCCCATTCTTCTCAAGAGCCAGTATCAGAGAAGGTAGTGATGTTGCACACTGGGATATAGAACAAAGTCTGCATTCTGACTCATCCCAAAGGTGTTTTGTTCACTTCATTTGAGGACTCTGGGCAGGTCAACCCATTTCAGGAATTTTACTGTACACAAACCATTGTCTCACAGACGCTGCTTTATGACAGAGTGCACTGTCATGCTGATACAAATAATTATCATCTCTGAAACTACTCATCTATCTGTACACAGTAAAAAAAGCTGTAAAATGTGACTGTAACCTTTTGTATTTAGCGTTTTCTTTAAGTATAATAAGGGGCCCACACTATAATTACAAAAAATACCCCCATACTGCAATACAACATTATCTGTACTTCACTGTTGGCATTACACATGTTGGCATGTAACGTTTAGTAGGCATTCATCAAACCCAAAACCTTACTTCAGATTCTCACATGATACAGTTTGATTCATCACACAAAATCACTCGTTTCCAGTTGTCCATTGTCCAGTGGCGTCGCTCTTTTCAGCGCCTGAAGTGTAGCTTGGCTTTAACTTTAGAATGGTGTGGCTTATGAGGGGCTGCTCAACCACTGTACTCCATATTTTTTAACCCCCTAGACACAATCATTGTGTTAGCTGGACCGCTGGTGGCACTTGAGACTTTACGAGTGATTCCATCTGCTGATTTCATTCGATTTTTTACAACCACCTCTGCAGTGCTCGGCAGACCCTATCAGTCAGTGCATTAAGTCTCTCTGATCTTGGTTTAGCAGTTGCTGTTATTTCGTGTGGCCAATTCACAGTCACATCATCAATGGTCGACTTGAATAGCCTTAGAAAAATGTCTGTGATGAATCTGTTACTCAGGTGACATCCAACAACTAGTTCATGTTGGAAGTCAGTGAGCTCCCCTGACTGGCCAATTCCGTTAATATTTCTTCTCTGTCGACAATACAAAGTCCCCCTTCCTTTTATAGTGGTAGGTACACCTCCAATAACATCTAATGATCAGTTCTGTATTACGCAGAGGGTGTTCAGCAGAGATCAGAGTGAGATCTGTACAGTTGTATTAAACTCACTAGCAGCTCCTACGTCGTCATATCCGAACTCTCCATCTCTGTATACTTGAAGACATGCCTCACGATTCATCATTACACTTCCCATTTAACGATAAACTCGTCGCTTCACTTTTTTCAGGTACAAATAGTAACCCAAGACTGGAAGCATTGCTGCTCATTAGCAAATGTTGGATGTGACAATATTGTATACCAGTACAGTAACTGATCTGCTCTTTAGTAGCTTTCATTTTTTTCTCCAAGATATCTCTTTCTTTCCTAAGTCTACTTTGTCCCTGTTCTGGTGGTTATTTCATTTTCTGGCAGTACTTTACATTTTCCAGTTTTTGTCTTTATGAGTTTTGTAGAGAGCTCGTTAAACATCAATTACACAATTGATCATAATATCTGTGTAGAAGCTGCAAGATCAGAAGGTCTGGACATTGTATTTCAACGTAACACTGTCACAAGGGGGGAACAAAATTAGACATGCAGACAAACAATCTATATTTACTTTTAAAAGGTTGCTTAAGTAGGATCAGTTGTAGCTAACAATTTGGCTCTGAAATTTAGGGCCAATTGCTTTATCTATGAAATGTCTGGAAACTCAGATTTTGGTGGTAAATTCAATACAGCGAGCAATTAAAAAATCGGCCAATTGTGCTAACGTTTTTCCTATGGTAGCAGTGTTTCCCTAAGCAAGAATTGGCGGAAAAAGCAAGATGGCACATTGTCGTCCTGGCTGACTCGGAATATTGGCCCTGGCTATATGACTTCACAATCCAAATCGTGGAACACTGGTGCAACCTTAGTATGACATCAGCATTCATGATGGCTGAACAGGAACACAAGGTGGGCTATCGAACATGGCGACCTGGCCATACTGACACAACTCTATGTGGTCACAATCCAACTCAGACCTGTTAGACTATTTATAACAGTGTAGATTCTGGTGTACTGGCGGAGACTTGAAATATTGGCACATATGAAATCACAAGAAAACACGAACAATGTACATGCCAAGTTCAACAGTTTGTCAGATGATATTAGGTCCCAAATCGTGGCTGACCTAGGGGCTAAGTTTGAAAGTATGAGATAGTGTCTCGGGAAAATAGAACTACTTGTGAACGATCATGTGAGAGCATGAGGGGACTGAAGCTAAGCGAATTACAGACATTAAGGGATGAATGCGCCCATGAGTGCAAGGAGCTGTTTGCCTTGTTGGCGAGTTAAGATATGGAGGAAAATGCATCTGTAAACCGGAAGGTTGAGAGCAATAGTGTGACCATTCTCTTGCTGGAGGGGCGCTTTAAACTCTTAAAAGTAAATGGTGAAGAGGAATACAATAAATATAAAAAGAGAGACGAGGTTTTGAAGCTCACAGAAAGTGTATTGAATCTTACTATGATGGAGAATAGTGATAGGACTGCGCCAGTAGCCAGTTGTGAAATGGGGAAGATGAGGTCACCGTTAAGATTTCAATAGTCCAATATAAAATTCAAAGGAGGGGCAGTGGTGTATTGCACATTAAGAACTGTCTCAGTTGCAAAACAGAAAGAGAATGCAGGGGTAGGACAGTGAGAGGCAGAAACTTTCGTGAGCGTTTTCTGCAGGAGGATGAGCATGGTTATGACTAAGCGACTTTAACTGCAGTTACTCGAACCTTAGGTATATGGGCTACTGATGGATCTGGTTAAAAAGCATGAGTCGATGAAGTTGTAGGGTTAAGTCGTGAACTTCTGCTTTCATGCCCAGCAGCTGATTCACTGCAAATAATAACTTGTACTTGTGATCCTCCAGTCAAATAGTCTATGCATTGGCTAGAAATGAGAACTGATAAAGTAAACAGTAAGATTAAATAGAAGGTAAATGAATAATTAATAAACCTTTGTATTATAATGTCTGAAATTGATGTAGGTGACACTAAAGAATTCTGTTGATTAATGCTTATTCAAGAAAATCATCTTAAACAAACTGAAAGTGGTCCTACGATTACCAAATACAATATGGAAAGAACAAAAACAATATTAAAACGCAATAAAATTTTATTAAGTGCGTAGCAAGAAAGGTAACACAATCCCCAAGCTAACCAGTCATACAAGATGTGCGAAAAACTAAGTCTATTTCGTGAACACAATACACTAAATATTCACCAGCTTTAATTCAGATTACAGTATGACGATTTACACCTCAAACACGAGAGACAATGAGTAGGAACCCATACACTAACCTCACGCACTCCCTACTGGTGTTGTGCCTTGCATGCATTTTCATCCAGACTGAAAATGCAAAAGAAATTACTGTTAAAAGTTGTTCACTGCGCTAAAGATCATGCACCACAGGTTAATGTTCTGCACTGTAACACATTCAGACCTCATGGAAGTTAAGGTACCTTCAAAAGTTAGTTTTCTACCGGCCTTTCACCGCCCAGAATCAGTCAACCATACAACCCAATTTCACATGTTACCTCCGTCAAGTCTGCCTTCTTACAGGTCTAACGTAAAAGTGCTCTCACTCGATCCCTTGAGAGCACCACTCAAAAAGTGTCACATTCTACAGACAGGATTTCACTCAACTTGACCACTTTCCACATTAAACTATTATAACTATATACAAATAAAATAATGTTACAAACATTCAGTCACTGACCATTTACAATAAATATAAAGAATTTACAATAAATATAAAGAATTATTTGTTCATAAATAACTAAGCAGAGTTCTTGCACAAACTCGCTGTCTTATAGTCGAGGATATGACGTTCTGACAAACATTTGCATAATGAAAAAGATATAAATATGTAATAAATCAATAAATAAAATAGATACAGACATGTGGCTTTCAAGGATGATAGCCATAGAACAATATTATCATCTGAGACAGTGTTTGTTGAAATTACCTAAAGCGTTTAAAAGTTGTTAATCCTGAAGTTCGTTGTGAAAATCTTTAGTCACTATAGAATATTAGATTTTCTAGTTTTTAAGATGTTTCATTGGATGAGCCTAAATTTTCTGATACCGCAGATGTACTCAGATTTGCTTCAAAATGGAACTGTGATTCATTGTTGAATTTCTTAGAGTTGTAAGTAGCCAATTTCAGACTGCTGTTACGGCATTGAATAGTAAAGAGTAGAGAATCAGAAGTTTCTATTAAAACTCATTAACAATGCCACAGGCAAAATCAAGTCATGCCAGAGACAGAGGCAGGAAGCAAGCCAGTAAGTCATGAGTGGCTCAGGCCCTCGAGGCATTACAACACCATCTGCTAAATTGAGAATATGCAGAAGACTGTGACAGAAAAGCAAAAGAAGTGACGCATATTCATTAGTTCAGAAGATATGGTACGAGAGTCGCTGTATCTTACGCAAGAGCATGTAGCAAAGAACTGACACAGCAGTTAATAGCCTGTTAAGTGAACATAGCTGAGTCATTATGAACAGTCTTGTGTCACAGCCTCACTCTAGCTGCCTTTAAATACTCCAATGTTCCAGCTCTTGTCATGAGCTGATCATTGAAATTGATGGCATTCACCATAGTAGCACTCGATTCCATGATTATGATACTGCAGTAAATCAATGTCCTAGATGCTCCAGCACAATCTGTGAACTAGCTGTTGCACTCGATATAATGGTGAACTTCGTCTTGCTACTATCTGATAATGGAGAAACTCTTTCAACAACACCACATTGCAGGGTATTGCCAGCACTGAACTTCAAGATGGAAGCCAACAACAGGGCGTCTTGGGGTCCACATTCTTGTTCTGGGAAGGAGATCAACCAACCACAAGACTACCAACACACGTACATCGCAGATGGGTTCTCTAGGGTCATCGTGGAATTTGGAGTGGAACTGAGGACATTCCAGCAGACAGTGTGAGATCACTTTGTGGTGCCCAATGGCAATATAGTTAATGATTATGCTTTTAGCACATCCAAGAAGTGTGATAGTGTTTTTTAATGGATTTTTAAAACCTCAGACTTGTAGGTTCCATTTTTTTGGTAGGTGAGGCTTTTCAAATGTGTCATACATTTGTACTTTACAATGCAGATCGTTTTATGTTTCCTGTCATAATTTTTGAGGGGTGTAGTACGTACAAAACAAATACTTATAACTAGCACGTGTTATGTAAGAAGTCGGAAGATCCTAATAAAATTCGGTTTTGAAATAATAAGGGTGTTTGACATATTATGGCTGTCTCTGGCACAACGGCCTTATACACAAACTAAGTGATGCTGGTTTCCCCGACAGACTCATATCTCACTAACAGATGTTTTAACACCGACGTGAAGGGCAAACAATAGACACAACACAGGGAAACTTCCTGGGGCCCATCTTGTTCAACTTCTACTTTAATGACTTTCCAGCAATACAAAACACGACGCAGATGACACAGCTATCCTTGCACAAGGCTGAAAACCGTTGAACATAAACTCATGAATACAGTCGGCACGCAGAACTGAAGAGTCTTATTTGGAACAATGGTGTATTAAAGTAAAGCAGTTCTGTTCACACACAGACTGAAGCTACTGCACAAACAGGAACACTGTTGACAGGTAACATTACATGCATGCCCAATACACTTCCGGGAAGGTCAGATATCTCGGTGTCTGGCTATACCAGTAACTTACATGGGGGTACCACACTGAATACACTGCCAACACGTGCACACGAGGCTCAAACAACTGTACCCAATGCTCAACAGGGAAATTACACTGGATAGGAGGGTGTCGAGGCCAATATACATGACACTGATTAGAGCTCTGATGACGTACGCAGCTCCTGTCTGGGAACACGCAGCTCCTACACGCCTGCGCCACCTGAAGATCATACAGAAGAAAGTGCTACATATAATTAGCAATGCTCTACGCTACACACGCACCATGGATCTTCACAACGAATACCGCTTTGAAACCCTCAAGGAAGTATTCAAAAAACATGTCACACAACTATACCGGAGCTGGAGACACTCGAATAATCCTTTCATCCTTACTCTCAGAAACTATGATCACAACCATAGGTGAAATAATAAGAGGCCAAAGACTCTAGTAGCTAGGGCATAACCACCTATAGCTAGGTAACATACACAAACAAACGACATTGGCAAGCCTCTGCAAATCGACAACATTGACTGGATATGCCAGCTACTACTAAAGCCGACCAGGGAAACAGGCAAGCTCGCACACTAATGAAAAAAAAAACACTACCCTACACTGTGAATCCTATATATAATCTATCAAACACTAAACGATGATGAACCTAAGCATTACATGTACGCTGCCTCTGACTGAGAAGCCAACACCGGCACCCAGCAGCAGCCGCCATAACACCACTGCACAACATCAAAAGTATCCACCTACATGATACCCACTACTAATAAAATATACCCTTGCATAACCTGTTGCAGGCAACAAGAAATTCGCTACTGCTCATACGAGGTGCATTCAAGTTCTAAGGCCTCCAATTTTTTTCTAATTAACTACTCACCCGAAATCGATGAAACTGGCGTTACTTCTCGACGTAATCGCCCTGCAGATGTACACATTTTTCACAACGCTGACGCCATGATTCTATAGCAGCGGCGAAGGCTTCTTTAGGAGTCTGTTTTGACCACTGGAAAATCGCTGAGGTAATAGCAGCACGGCTGGTGAATGTGCGGCCACGGAGAGTGTCTTTCATTGTTGGAAAAAGCCAAAAGTCACTAGGAGCCAGTCAGGTGAGTAGGAAGCATGAGGAATCACTTCAAAGTTGTTATCACGAAGAAACTGTTGCGTAACATTAGCTCGATGTGCGGGTGCGTTGTCTTGGTGAAACAGCACACGCACGGCCCTTCCCGGACGTTTTTGTTGCAGTGCAGGAAGGAATTTGTTCTTCAAAACATTTTCGTAGGATGCACCTGTTACCGTAGTGCCCTTTGGAACGCAATGGATAAGGATTACGCCCTCGCTGTCCCAGAACATGGACACCATCATTTTTCTCAGCACTGGCAGTTACCTGAAATTTTTTTGGTGGCGGTGAATCTGTGTGCTTCCATTGAGCTGACTGGCCCTTTGTTTCTGGATTGAAAAATGGCATCCACATCTCATCCATTGTCACAACCAATGAAAAGAAAGTCCCATTCATGCTGTCGTTGCACGTCAACATTGCTTGGCAACATGCCACACGGGCAGCCATGTGGTCGTCCATGAGCATTCGTGGCACCCACCTGGATGACACTTTTCGCATTTTCAAGCCGTCATGCAGGATTGTGTGCACAGAACCCACAGAAATGCCAACTCTGGAGGCGATATGTTCAACAGTCATTCTGCGATCCCCCAAAACAATTCTCTCCACTTTCTCGATCATGTCGTCAGACCAGCTTGTGCGAGCCCAAGGTTGTTTCGGTGTGTTGTCACACGATGTTCTGCCTTCATTAAACTGTCGCACCCATGAACGCACTTTCGACACATCCATAACTCCATCACCACATGTCTCCTTCAACTGTCGATGAATTTCAATTCGTTTCACACCACGCAAATTCAGAAAACGAATGATTGCACGCTGTTCAAGTAAGGAAAACGTCGCCGTTTTAAGTATTTAAAACAGTTCTCATTCTCGCCGCTGGCGGTAAAATTCCATCTGCCGTACAGTGCTGCCATCTCTGGGGCGTATTGACAATGAACACAGCCTCATTTTAAAACAATGCGCATGTTTCTATCTCTTTCCAGTCTGGAGAAAAAAAATCGGAGGCCTTAGAACTTGAATGCACCTCGTACAACCCGACCCAACTATTGCAGAGGTTGGCACTTTTTCTCCTCTGCCCCTCAAACCGCTACCCTTCGTTCAACTTTCGACCTATCCTCAGATGAGCACATATTAATGGCTAACCTTAACGAGACGTACACAAACATCGCAGTATCCACATCCTGCAGACCTCACTTTAGTTAAAACTAACAGTTATGCAGAGATAGCAGACCTTTTGTGTTTGCCACCACGCCGGTGTGGGCATGGAGTGTCTCCACCTCTTCCTTATGTTATGGCTGGGCCAGAAGAGAGAATTTAAAGAACTCCAGCCTATCTGGCTTTTTTGTTATCCAACTTGGTCTTCCGCTACACCAAACTGGACAGTTGAGAGTTAATGATTTACCCACAGCTGTACCATGTGATGCAGTGCTATAAGTGGATGACACAACACTGATTACATGTGATACCAATCTTGAAGATGTGCAACACAGCATGTCTGTAGAAATGGGAATATGTACTAATTGGCTTGAGACAAATGTAGCACAGAAGAATGACAATAAAACTAGAGACATAGTTACAGTAACAATGGTCTCACGAAACGTGAACAAAAACACGGTATCTTCTCATAGTCACTGGCCGTGGACTAACTGTATTGAATGAGGCGGCGATGGTCAGCTCATAACGAAGAACAAGCAGCCTTAGTGCTCCAGTCCCTTTGTTCTATGTGAAACACGAAAAGCAATCAATCACCAATTATTTCACACGTCATAACGGATAAAGTCCCCTTAAGTATATTTTAAAAAGATATATTTACCTTACGTCGCTGAGGTTGCAAAGGCAGCAGTATGATCTAAAGTTCTCTCACACATCAATCCGACAGGTGATTTTAAAATTATACATATGCAGAGGATTGGATAATATAGTACCGGTAACTAATTTGTCGATTTCTTCTACCGCATTTCAAGGCGTTTTTTGCACAACAGTAAATCTTATGTGAAATAACGCAGAATGAATTTTTATATCTGCCTGTCAAACACACTAGCCCAGTCTTGAAATGACGCAGCGGAACAGTGACCGTTTCTTGCAACAGTTCATATTGTCTTCTCTAAAAATTGGGAACATTCGATGTAATGGATTCACATGGGTGCAGAATCGCATGGCATTTTCTTTTGCATTCTAGTGACGCTTCGTGGCCACTGTGTTGCAGTAAGGCGCGAAACGAAATAGGAGGATCCTTATCCGACAAGTTCACATAGCAACAGTTTCGGTATCCAGTTTGGAAAGAGATCAATGACTGTGCTCGAATATTTCTTTCTCTGAACTGATTTTTGTGACCGCCTGTTGACTGGCGGTGTTCCATATGTTAGTACGGACTTATATTTACGTTAGCTGACTGGTATTGCTGATAACGCAATGCTTAACTGAGCAATTTGTGTAAAAAAAAATATAAAACATACATGCCAACACGATAGATAATAATAGAAACAATAGTTATGCTAATTACGCTGCAGTCGTTGTTTATACCGTGCTGTTATAACTTTTAAAAGTTTGGTTACATTCAAAGAACGACTGATGGTCAGAAATATTATGTAATTTAATTAGCAAATTCACTATTCTAGAGTAAAATAAAATAATAAAATATAAACGTTACCCCATCAGTAACTGTGAACAGGTGTACAGTTCCCGAATCTTGCAAGTGCCTAACTATTTAATGGTGTATCTCATTATTTATAATAGGTTATGGGTCACGTAAGAAAATGGGTAATGTAAGAAACCCCTGGTATTTATTATATTACATATTTCTAGCAGTTGTTATGGCGCACGAAATCGAAATTTATCATAATGCAAGCATCACATCGATTTCGCATGCCACTTCAATCGATGCAACTTGTATTATCTATACATTTTAAGGATGTCGATATTGGGAGAAACTGCGCAATGCTCGTTTTACATAAGTTCCTAGTAAACAGTTTCTCCATCCCCTGTATTTAAAAAAAATTATTTCTGTGCGACCGATAATTCGACTCTCTGGAGAAAAAAAAAAGACTAAACGAACTGCACCGTCATTTTTCATAAGGTATTTATAGTTTGATAGTATTTGTTTTCTTACGTGCACAATGGTTCTGTATGTTGTCCAATAAATGTTTAAAGTTAACTTCAAAGAAGTATCTAGTTTCGTTTATAGTGGGTGATGTCTGCACCCTTATACAGATGGACCATCACGATGAAATTTCCATGTTAACTGATGACACTTTCAATAAAATATTTCGTTAGATTTCTCAGCGGTTTGCCTATACTTTTGAGCTATAACTGGACCAAGAACGTCACATAACTCACGGAACGCTCATCACTTGTTCACTAACATCTCGAGGATTAAGTATATTATGTGCTGATATACTGCTCAAAACACCCGTTTTATCACATTCTGCCTTGTGTACACGAAGCAATTAGTGTTCTCGATGGGGATGCCATACCGTCAGCAATTATGCTTTTAATGAGACCCAGAATTATGATAGTGATTTTTACTGGACCTGTAAATTACCTTTTGCACAACATAGGACACAATTCGTTACTGAAATATACTGTGAAACAACAAGAACAATATACGTTCCAAAGTTTTTGAACCTGTACAATTTGTAGTTCGATTTGGTACCGAAATGTTAACTTCGTAACTTACAAATGACAAAGTCTGATGTGTTAATCTGAAGTAGGAAAAGTAACAAGACATAAATTTTTAAGTTCCGCTCTCTCACTCTCTACTAGGAAATCGTGTCTTGAGCATTCGAAATGATAGATTTCAATGACATGCCCTAGAACACTTTCCGTGAGCTGTGCAGTTACTTTCATATGTTAATATACTAACAGGACAAAGACGTTTGACTTCTTGTAAACCATCAAAGTTTCAGTGATTTCCTGAAATAATTCCAAGTTAAGACTTTATTCATACCTACTTTCTTCTTTTACGAAAAAAGTACATCAATTACTTTCGAAGGGAATGCACACAAGAAAGGGAGTGGAACATTAGTTTCAGAAGAATTCTGAGAAGGGGTACCAATTACTGTGTGGCAGTATAGGAGATGTTATGGATTACAGGAAAAGAAAGAAAAGAATATTTAATGATTTATGTTTTTGATATTGATTTTTATAGTTGGTGTTGCTGATGTTCTGATACTCAGACTATGTTTAAAATTTTTATCGCAAATAGTAGGCCAGAAATAATTTTTGTGCTTGGGAAATGGAAAGCAGTCCTTGACATTAGTTAAGACGAAAAACATTTCAGAGTGTAGCAGTTAGTTGAAACAAACAATAAATGCCTTTGTTATGCAATGAAACTAGGCTATTTAAGAAAGCATGATCAAAATTTTTCAGGTGTTTGGTGTAATAAAAAATGTTTGATTTGTCCTGGCATTTGTATGACTGCGTCATTGAGAGAGATCATTCTGAAATGTGAGCTATAATTAAACAAGGATTTAGCAAAGAGACACACAATTTTGAAGTTCACTTTTGTATAATGTGCAGAGACGGAAATACAGAAGCGTCCGATCCTACCCGTCCTACAGTAGCTCCCGATCCCATAAATTAGGATCGAACACTTCCCTTGACCTATATAGCTCAACAGCATCTCCCGATTCCATCCCCCAATACAAAAATCAAAATACACCGCAAAACATTGCGAACAAACACTTCCCTTCACCTACATATATCTACAGCAGCTCCCGACCCCATAAATTGGGATCGAACACTTCCCTTGACCTATATAGCTCAACAGCAACTCCCGATCCCATCTCCCATTACAAAAATCAACATACTCCACCAAATATTGAGATTGAACACTTCCCTCCAACTATATAGCTCAACAGCAGCTACCAATCCCATAACTTAGGATCGACCACTACCCTTGACCTATGTAACTCAAAAACATCTCCCAATACGAATACCAAATATGGCGGATATAAAAACGTCGCATACGTATCATAAAGACGAAAATAGCCCTCAACCGAGAACTATTAATCCGGTCTTTCATATCCATTCCTGAACAAAAACCACAACCGAATACACTTAATAACAAACTCAGCCGACGTACAGCAATCATCATTACATTAACCATCACACAAAACCGTTAACTCACTAATAAAAATTCCGCTTCAAAAAGACGTACGCAGCACTCACCACTGACCAACAGCAAACTGAGCCCAACACACCAAACAAACGAAAACCATGAACATACCACCAGAGGGCACAACAAACAACAACACGACATCTACAAACACGCCACACTCACAAACCAAACTCCGCGCCGTAATGACGTCACACACCACAACACCCTTACGTCACGGGTCAAAGCCGACGCGTGAGATCGGATGTTTCTGTTGACCCGCAGAGACTTGTTGTTATACATTAACTGTTGCTGGTGCCAAAATAGTAATAGTAATTAGCCTCTAGTGAACATAACTATAAACTCAAGTGAACATCTTTCATTGTTGCAGCTTCATAAGATAAATTTTGTATTCATTTGTAGAAACACATTATGTAACAACAATGAAATAGGTTGGTTTGGTACTCGCCACATAGAGGAAGCACTGAGTGGCAGACAGACACATTTAAAGCACAATTAAAAAGCAGACTAAGCTGTCAGACAAAGTGCTTCCTAAAGGGTAAAAAAACAAGAAGTGGGGGGGGGGGGGGGGTCACATACTGTCACATGGCCACAGTGAACTCCGCGCACTCAGGCCTAACTCCGGGAACTCGTGCGTGAATAGGCTACAGGTCTCATTAGCCAGAGATAATGACTGTGTGTGAGGAATTTGTCAGGCAGCTTAGTCTACTTTTAATTTTGCTTTAAATCCAATTTAGACTCGCAGCATTTACAGGAAAATGAAAGAGAATTGAAGGGAAGCAGAGGGCTCTAACTATTTCAATATGTGTTGCAAATTGTATAGTTTGCCACATTTGGAAAGAGTCAAATCAGAATAAATTTTTAATGTTTACTTGCCAAGATTATTGAGTTTAGGGGGACAAAATTTTCGAAAATATTTTTTCTCACTTTTTGATCAGTTAGACTATGTTGATCTCTTCCATCCCCAAAAAAAACTTTTTAATATATTGCCCTCTCTTGATGGAGCCACTGTGATCCTTATGTGGGTTCCTGGCCAAGTCAGTCTGACAGGAAACAAGGCTGCTGACACTACTGCCAAGACTGCAGTTCTTGTACCTCAGCCCGCTAGATCTTACATTCCCTCCGATAATCTCTGTGTTGACATATGTCAGCAGGTGGTGTCACTTTCCCATTCTTCCCTTCATAGGATCAAGCTCCGGTTTATTAATCCCAGTGCCTTGGACGATCTCCTCTCGGCCTTCTCGCCGTGTGATAATTATTTTAACTAGGTTTTATACCGGGCACTATCTTCTTAGCCATTACCATTTGTTAGGTGGTGCTTGCCCACCAATTTGTGCTCAACCTTTGACGATTTGCCATTTCTGACAAAATGCCCTTTTTCTAACCACTTACATTCACATTTCTGTTTGCCGTCTGAGTTATCGGCTGTTTTAGCGAATGACGCGCGGGCTGTCGACTGTGTTTTACTTTTTTATCCACCATAGAAATATGGTGTAGACAATTTAATTTTTAGTTCAAGACCTCCGTTTCTTTTTGGCATGTTTTATAGACCTTTCTCCACATCACCGTTTTCTTAGCTGTCTTCTCATCCACTGATTGCGATTAATGTGTAGTCATGTTTAACTCCTCTCTTTGTCTTCATGTTATACAGTTCTGATGTGGGCAGCGTATGACCCTAGTTGGTTTTGCGTTCTATAACAAAACAGACAGCAATATATTACTTGTATGAGGCCCATTCAATTAATTCTCTGCATTGTCTGACAATTTGAGACATTAATTGTGGTTATCTGAGTGGGGCAGTGTATGAGCTTGGCAGAAGAGATGAAGCACAAGTCACACAATTGTGAAAGCAACAAAAAGTTTGCTTTTCAGCAACAACCTGCCTTGGAGATATTCTGTTTCGTAAATATGAAGGCACTATTACTACTGCATCTCTTATCACTGTCAGCACTAGTTGGCAGAAAATTTGAGAGTATTGTTCCTTTGTTCACTGGAGTGGTATATCTTTATTCAGTGCTAAAGCAACAGTCAAGAGTTGGCATAAGACTGTGTAGGCAGTGTCTTTCAGTGATCTAAGAGATGTTGAACAAGTGTAGAGAAGAACTAAACAGTACATGTAAAAATATTATTATTGTGAATGATATTCAAGAAAAGATAACCTGAAATGGTTATGTTGTGTATGACCTCAGAAATCAGTATACACAAAATGAGAGAACTAGCTCTCAGTTGTGAAACACGAAATGGTGTGTGTGTGTGTGTGTGTGTGTGTGTGTGTGTGTGTGTGTGTGTGTGTAGTCCTGTAGAAATTGTAGATGCCGTTTTTTCCCCTCCTTTTTATAAGGAATGGCAGTGGACATAAAGGAAAGATTTGAAATGCATTACTTTCTTATAATGTCTCAATTTCTTAAACTTCATATCAGCCTTTCAAGAGGCTCACTTAAATCCTGACCAGTTTTAAGAGGTATTCTTAGGTTACTACGTCTTTCATGCCACAGGAAAAAAAAAAAAAAAAAAAAAAAAAAATGCAAACTGATCTGAAAAATTTAAACTATGCAGAAACAAGAGGAAAGGTTTTGTGATGGAGAGAAATCACAGTTCGTACATGCTCCAGTTTTGGGTCCACCTATTTCTCTCCACTGCTCACTAAGCAGCTTGGAGTTTTCAAATGCTTTTTATAATCACAGTTCATATGTCACTGCTGTAAGTCAATATTTGGGAAACACAATGCTTGTGAACTTACCTTCCTTTGCTCTTCACTCCATCTAGCCTACTTCAACTGTCCAAAATGTGTTAATACTTCCATTAGTTGTTGAAGCTTGTCTACAACAGAGGAAAACAGTGAAATATCATTATCGAAACAAAAGTGGTTCAGGTGTGCTTCGTTAACATGTATTTCTGTTTCTCAGTTTATTGGTCTGAAGACATAATGAAGACGTGCTGACAATATTTTCCGTGGTATGACGACTCCTCCCTAATTCTGTATTGAGAATTTCACACCTTTGAGATACAATTCAGTAGGAGCTGTAGTATTGATATGTGAATTTCTTAGTATGCTAAAGAAAACTGAATTGAAGACTCTTCATACAGATTTTGTCAGACTGAGTATGAATCCGAGACATATTCATTGCTCCATTAATAATTTCATTCACAGCTTGAATAATGGTCCATTTTAAAGTTTATATTACCTTTTAAGGCCAGTTTGTTCCTTTGCTTGATAAAAATCTAATGTATTATATGTTTGGTAAACATTTTAATTATTATGCTGTATATTACAAAAATGTTGATGAATCTACATTTTTTTTTTCTTGTATGTTTCCTTTTGCATGGAATGATTACAGCAATTTTGCAACACGAGGGGTATTATCTCCTTCATAGCCCTTCATGTATACTTTTACAAATTCCTTTTGTATTACTTTTTCTCCTTCTTTAGTCATTTATCTGAATAACAGTTGTATATCAATAAAATTGTTCTGGGTTTGAAGTCGCATTGGCAACTATGAACTTTCGACATTTCGGCGTTGCAAGGCGCCTTCTTCCGGGTGTATTTTATTGTTGACAGTGCGGCCTCAAAACGAGAAGAATTTTATTGACTGTGACAATGGCCGCAGAAGCCTACGTTTACATTTAACTATTGTTATTATTATTATTATTATTATTATTATTAAAATTATTAAAAATGTCGTCATTTGATGGTTACTTTTTGTGTTTTTTCTTGAATATCTTGAAAATTGCAGTGTGCAGTGAAAATGTTTCCCAGAATATAATTCAACTACATTCCTACAAAAATGGTCCTACTCATTTTTCTATAGACTAATATTTGCATGTTGCAGAGGATGTTAAAGCTGCAGATTTCTAATGTAGGGTTTTAATATTACAAAATTAGTGTTTATTGTTAAATGAAGTAGTTACAGAAAAATATTATATGTGTGTAATACGAGGGAAGGCAGGTGACAGCAGGATTGTGGGCATGCACTTTCCTTCTTCATAGGTGCCCCACTACGTCACAAAAGCCAAAGATGTTCATGAAGTTACACTGATCCTTCCACAGCTTGCCATATGAAACACTCATGACACAGTGTGCAGTCATTCCTGGGGTTTGTTTATTTTCCACAAAGTAGATTAACACTATATGGAATACACATATGGGTTACTAGTAAAAATTATGCAAGAAAAACATATGTACAGATTCTGTGTAGATCTCTGCACACTGCTAGAGGAGAAATTTATTTTTATCATGCTGAACTGTAGCATTCTTCTGGGAAGGGCAATTTCATCTACCATGAGCACTATTTGCTTTTTAATTTGTTTCCCATCCAGTTCTTATGTACATAGACAAAATAACATCACTGAGTTCATGTTTGTATAGTGGAGTTCATTGAGTGAGTACTAATTTGCAATTGTTAAGAGAGCATTTCTGTAAAATAAATTTCTATAAACAGTGGCTGAAATGTTTTAATTTGTAAGTGTGATATTAATGATCTATGTAGTATTAGTAAGAAAGGGATTGGCTGGCTTGATAAAAGTGGCACCTTGCTGCTGTCTGTTGTTGACAGCATATTGTAAAACCATACAACTGTTTTTTCTACTCACCTGGTGGTGAATACATGAATGACCAGAAAGTTATTGCACTTCTCTCACCATTAACTGTGTTACTGGTACGCTGCATAAACCTCTTCCCTTTAGGAATTGCTGGCATTGTAGAACTGGCTACACTAAGTGGAGCCACTTTTCACACATCCACAGTATATATTGCAAAGCATGCGTCAGTATGTCTGATTTAATAGGACTAGTTATGTTCAAACCTAGAACAGTAATCTGGTGAAATGCGCTGAAGGTGCGTAGTACCTCAGTGACCTGTTACAGAGAGAGACAGTTTAAGACTCTGGACCTGTTGTGACGTTGGGTGAGCTTAGACTGGGGTGATGCTTTTGACCCCCCCTCCCCCCCCCCCCACCCCGCCTGAAGGGAAAAGTATTCCAGCCACTGATAGTTAAGACAATGAAATCAACACTGTCGAATACAAAATGAGAGCATGTTATACATGGGGCAGGCTCTTCAATGTAATAGACAGTTGACAGCTCCAGCTGTTGAGATTTTTTTCATAATTGTTCTTTTAACAACTGTAAGCAAATAATCACATAAGAAGCTAAAAATAACTCCACTATACAAACAGGAGCTCAGTGAAGTTAGTCTACTCACATGGGAAAACCAGACAGGAAATTCTAGTGAGGAATAGCCCACCTGTAAACTGAAAAGCGTGCAGCACTAAATGGTAGGGGAAGTTGCCTTTCCTGGTAGAATGCTACAGCTTCTGTACAGGATGACTAAGAATCAATCTTTCCTCTACCAGTGTAAAACAGTGTGCAGACATTACATACATTCGGTCCATATGTATTTCTTGCATTAGTATTGTTGGTAACTCATATCTGTATTCCATGTAATGTTACTGCACTTTGTGGAAAATCAACACCGCCCGTGCATGTGTGCGCATTGTGGTGGCAGTGATTCATAAGGCGAGCTAAGGAAAGGTCTGTATGACTTAGCGAAACACCCTGTAGTGGCTTTTTATGATATAGTGGGGCAGAGAGAGTGGGGATTTTATTGCACACTCTTCAGTTGGTAGACCTGCTAAGGAGGGGGGGGGGGGGTGCATCCCCGAAAACCCTTCACCTATGTTCCTCCATTCATCTACCCACCACCCATTCTCCCACCCTACAACACGCCCATCACGCAATTTATCCCTTAATATGGGTTCTACCACTTAAATGTAGTATACAACAAATTTAATACTGGATCTTAACCCACTTCTTTTAACAATAAACATTACTTTTTTCTGTTGAGTACCTCAGTAAAAACAGGACCCTCACAGAATCACACTCCTGTCCATCTGTCTGTCTCTCCGTTTGTTACAACCCCATTTTCTCAGAAACAGGTCAGGTTATCAAGTTGAAATTTATGTCAAACACAAAGATTTACGGTCTCATGTGGGTGTAAAACACTTAAGCTGCCAAGTCAATGCAGTCAAAAAGTATGGTCATTTATGTCACATATTTTGATAAACACAGACTCACTCACCAAAACCTATAGACAAACTATCTATATACATAATTAAGTTTGTATGGTAACCCCAGAGTGCAAGTTATTCTGGCCTTTGTCCAGTCTTATACCATTAAAACATTAAAATAATCTGATTGTACCATCCCTAGCAAAGTGGAAACTATTATCCCTAGAGAAAAAAGATAAAGATTTCTTGTAATAAATTTAATGTATATAAACGTAGGCTTCCCCGGCCATTGTCACAATCAATAAAATTTAAGAAAATGTTGATAGTCTTACATATTAACAATGTGGTCACAAACCCAGAAGAATTTTATTGAAATTTGATATAGTTTAATTTTGTGTTGGGAAACATTTTTGCAAGAAGCTTTGGTTCTTTGGTTATTTGAGAAAACATACGTGACCTCCACCCCCCCCTCCCCCCATGGACCTTGCCGTTGGTGGGGAGGCTTGCGTGCCTTAGCGATACAGATAGCCGTACCATAGGTACAACCACCACAGAGGGGTATCTGTTGAGAGGCCAGACAAACGTGTGGTTCCTGAAGAGGGGCAGCAGCCTTTTCAGTAGTTGCAAGGGCAACAGTCTGGATGATTGACTGATCTGGCCTTGTAACAATAACCAAAACTGCCTTGCTCTGCTGGTACTGCGAACGGCTGAAAGCAAGGGCAAACTACGGCCGTAATTTTTCCCGAGGGCATGCAGCTTTACTGTATGATTAAATGATGATGGCGTCCTCTTGGGTAAAATATTCCGAAGGTAAAATAGTCCCCCATTCGGATCTCCGAGTGGGGACTACTCAAGAGGATGTCGTTATCAGGAGAAAGAAAACTGGCGTTCTACGGATCGGAGCGTGGAATGTCAGATCCCTTAATCGTGCAGGTAGGTTAGAAAATTTGAAAAGGGAAATGGATAGGTTAAAGTTAGATATAGTGGGAATTAGTGAAGTTCGGTGGCGGGAGGAACAAGACTTCTGGTCAGGTGACTACAGGGTTATAAACACAAAGTCAAATAGGGGTAATGCAGGTGTAGGTTTAATAATGAATAGGAAAATAGGAACGCGGGTAAGCTACTACAAACAGCATAGTGAACGCATTATTGTGGCCAAGATAGATACGAAGCCCACACCTACTACAGTAGTACAAGTTTATATGCCAACTAGCTCTGCAGATGACGAAGAAATTGAAGAAATGTATGATGAAATAAAAGAAATTATTCATAGTGAAGGGAGACGAAAATTTAATAGTCATGGGTGACTGGAATTCGAGTGTAGGAAAAGGGAGAGAAGGAAACGTAGTAGGTGAATATGGATTGGGGCTAAGAAATGAAAGAGGAAGCCGCCTGGTAGAATTTTGCACAGAGCACAACTTAATCATAGTCAACACTTGGTTTAAGAATCATGATAGAAGGTTGTATACATGGAAGAACCCTGGAGATACTAAAAGGTATCAGATAGATTATATAATGGTAAGACAGAGATTTAGGAACCAGGTTGTAAATTGTAAGACATTTCCAGGGGCAGATGTGGACTCTGACCACAATCTATTGGTTATGACTTGTAGATTAAAACTGAAGAAACTGCAAAAAGGTGGGAATTTAAGGAGATGGGACCTGGATAAACTGAAAGAACCAGAGGCTGTACAGAGTTTCAGGGAGAGCATAAGGACACAATTGACAGGAATGGGGGAAAGAAATACAGTAGAAGAAGAATGGGTAGCTTTGTGAAGGCAGCAGAGGATCAAGTAGGTAAAAAGATGAGGGCTAGTAGAAATCCTTGGGTAACAGAAGAAATATTGAATTTAATTGATGAAAGGAGAAAATATAAAAATGTAGAAAATGAAGCAGGCAAAAAGGAATACAAACGTCTCAAAAATGAGATTGACAGGAAGTGCAAAATGGCTAAGCAGGGATGGCTAGAGGACAAATGTAAGGATGTAGAGACTTATCTCACTAGGGGTAAGATAGATACTGCCTACAGGAAAATTAAAGAGACCTTTGGAGATAAGAGAACCACTTGTATGAACATCAAGAGCTCACATGGAAACCCAGTTCTAAGCAAAGAAGGGAAAGCAGAAAGGTGGAGGGAGTATATAGAGGGTCTATACAAGGGCAATGTACTTGAGGACAATATTATGGAAATGGAAGAGGATGTAGATGAAGATGAAATGGGAGATACGATACTGCGTGAAGAGTTTGACAGAGTACTGAAAGACCTGAGTCGAAACAAGGCCCCCGGAGTAGACAACATTCCATTGGAACTACTGACAGCCTTGGGAGAGCCAGTCCTGACAAAACTCTACCATCTGGTGAGCAAGATGTATGAAACACGCGAAATACCCTCAGACTTCAAGAGGAATATAATAATTCCAATCCCAAAGAAAGCAGGTGTTGACAGATGTGAGAATTACCAAACAATCAGTTTAATAAGCCACAGCTGCAAAATACTAACACGAATTCTTTACAGACGAATGGAAAAACTAGTAGAAGCCGACCTCGGGGAAGATCAGTTTGGATTCCGTAGAAATACTGGAACACGTGAGGCAATACTGACCTTACGACTTATCTTAGAAGAAAGATTAAGGAAAGGCAAACCTACGTTTCTAGCATTTGTAGACTTAGAGAAAGCTTTTGACAATGTTGACTGGAATACTCTCTTTCAAATTCTAAAGGTGGCAGGGGTAAAATACAGGGAGCGAAAGGCTATTTACAATTTGTACAGAAACCAGATGGCAGTTATAAGAGTCGAGGGACATGAAAGGGAAGCAGTGGTTGGGAAGGGAGTGAGACAGGGTTGTAGCCTCTCCACAATGTTATTCAATCTGTATATTGAGCAAGCAGTAAAGGAAACAAAAGAAAAATTCGGAGTATGTATTAAAATCCATGGAGAAGAAATAAAAACTTTGAGGTTCGCTGATGAAATTGTAATTCTGTCAGAGACAGCAAAGGACTTGGAAGAGCAGTTGAACGGAATGGATGGTGTCTTGAAGGGAGGATATAAGATGAACATCAACAAAAGCAAAATGAGGATAATGGAATGTAGTCAAATTAAGTCGGGTGATGTTGAGGGTATTAGATTAGGAAATGAGACACTTAAAGTAGTAAAGGAGTTTTGCTATTTGGGGAGCAAAATAACTGATGATGGTTGAAGTAGAGAGGATATAAAATGTAGACTGGCAAGGCAAGGAAAGCGTTTCTGAAGAAGAGAAATTTGTTAACATTGAGTATAGATTTAAGTGTCAGGAAGTCATTTCTGAAAGTATTTGTATGGAGTGTAGCCATGTATGGAAGTGAGACATGGACGATAAATGGTTTGCACAAGAAGAGAATAGAAACTTTTGAAATGTGGTGCTACAGAAGAATGCTGAAGATTAGATGGGTAGGTCATATAACTAATGAGGAAGTATTGAATAGGATTGGGAGAAGAGAAGTTTGTGGCACAACTTGACCAGAAGAAGGTATCGGTTGGTAGGACATGTTCTGAGGCATCAAGGGATCACCAATTTAGTATTGGAGGGCAGAGTGGAGGGTAAAAATCGTAGGGGGAGACCAAGAGATGAATACACTAAACAGATTCAGAAGGATGTAGGTTGCAGTAGGTACTGGGAGATGAAGAAGCTTGCACGGGATAGAGTAGCATGGAAAGCTGCATCAAACCAGTCTCAGGACTGAAGGCCACAACAACAACAATGTGACCTTTAAAGGGCCACGTACCCCCACGCTCACACCTACCAGTCAGGATTTTTATTGTGTTGTTCGTGACTCTCCATCCCACCAATGTACAAAAATTTGTGACTATACAAAATTATTCCCCTAATTTTCCTTAGCTGGAGTAAATCATCTTCATGTGGCCTTGTTCTTCATACATCAAACGACTTTACACACCTCATCTATCATTATTTCCAGTTTATTATTATTATTATTATTATTATTATTATTATTATTATTCATTAACAATCTGATTTTGTAACTCATCTCTTGAATTGCACATACATTTAAAAGAAATGTGTGAACACTTACCTCTTTATAATTAAGTTGCTTGCTGCCTTCTTAACAGAACTTAAAATCATAATCCAAACTTAAACTGTTTCTTCAGAAAATCTTATTCTTCCTCTTACTCTCATACCCAACTAGAAAGTGTGAACTTACTTACCTGTTGAATTTGCTCCTCTCTCAATTTCTTTTTAGTTTTCTCAATGAACTATCTCTTCCATTCTTCTGTCCAGGCCAGTGGATTCCAGTTTTCAGTTTCTTGGCAAACTTCTGAATGTTGACAAGTGTGCTGAAATGCCAATATGGAGGATTATTTTGGTTGATCTCTCGTCATTCCGAGAATGTCACTGTGACTAACTTTCAATTTCCCCTCCCTTAAATGTCAGATGTAGGCAACGGCCTTGCCGCAGCGGGTACACCGGTTCCCGTGAGATCACCGAAGTTAAGCGCTGTCGGGCGTGGTCAGCACTTTGATGGGTGACCACCCAGGCCGCCATGCACTGTTGCTATTTTTCGGTGTGCACTCAGCGAAGTGATGACAATTGTGGAGCTACTCGACTGAATAGTAGCGGCTTCGGTCAAGAATACCATCATAACGACCGGGAGAACGGTGTGCTGACCCCACGCCCCTCCTATCCGCATCCTCCACTGAGAATGACACGGCGGTTGGATGGTCCCGCCTGAAGGCGGAGTGCTTTTTTAAATGTAAGATGTTTGCTGAGTACACTGATATAATTTCAGAAATATAACTTTATTGTGATTTCATCTACACAGCTTAGGCCAAAAATTGTCTTGGAATTTTCCTTATTCCTTTTTCATGTAAAAGAGAGAGAGAGAGAGAGAGAGAGTGGTGATCTGCCTGCAATTATCAAGGTGTATAAAGCTTGCTGTTTCATTACTATGTTCTAACGTTTGTTTTATATTCCGGGATACTAATTTTTTATTATATATGTTCCAGGTGATTGTTTAAGCATTCTATAATTAGAGTATCTTTGTTTGCTTAGCTATTCAATACTGGAGAGTTGGCAGTAGATTTCTGAATTTGGGTACCTGAGATATTTTTCTTATATGAGTTACTGTAACAGAAAGGTTGAGACATTTTGTCTAAGAATTTAACTTCTGGAATGTTGTTTGTTAAAGTCAGTTGGTTTGTTTCTTTTCTATCAGAAACTGACCAATATGTCTATAGAATGAAAAACTTTTCTGAAATCCACAAATATAATCATTTTGTCTCCCTGTGCGTATCTGTAAGTGGTGATGGTAAGGCACATTGTAAAGCTAGAGAGAATCGCTTTTTCAGGCATAATTTATAGAAGTATATATAAATGAGAACCAGTCTTTTTGAAACTGATATGTAGTGTGAGATGGGCAGTTAACATTTTTTGCTAGTCTGTTAGGCAACGAAACAGTTTGCATAAAAGTTGTCATTACGTTATGCATTTATGTTTGTACTCGAATTTACCACTCTACTGGTGATACACATTCAAAATATCATCTGATTAAAGGTCTGGAAATAGAGATGTTGCATTTGAAAATAAAGGAAATCGCTATGAGGCAGACAGTACCACGTATAAACATTTACTGTGGTAGCTTTATCTTTGAAATGTGTAAGCCTTTCTGGGACAGTGAAAAATTATATTGGAAAATGTCTCGCAAAAAATCATTTGGTAACGGTTGGTTGGTTGTTGGTTGGGTGGGGTCAACCAGTGAGGTCATCGGTCCCATCAGATTAGGGAAGGGTGGGGAACGAAGTCGGCCATGAGCTTTCAGAGCAACCATCCCAGCATTTGCATGAAGCAAATCGTGGGAAACCTAAATCAGGATCGCTGGATGCAGGTTTGGACCGTTGTCATCCCAAATGAGAGTCCAATGTGCTAACTGCTGCACCACCTCACTCAGCGACTCTTGATAAAAGAGCAGGCCCGAGTTGGAAATATTCTGTAATAACTCTTGTCAATTGGATGTGAATATGGTGGTATTTTTGGGACTTCAAATTAAGAAAAATCTTCAGATAAATAAGTATAGCTTGTTTCTTCTCTAGTGGCCAAGAATAGCTTGGAGAAGGCTAATCTGCACTCTACTGCAGTGAATACATTGTTTGCCGATTTCTCGGAATTAATCAGGTTAGCATTGGAGGTATACGGCATGACTGAGATATTCTCGATCTTGTACTGACCATCAACACATTTGATCTTGGCAACATTTTGTGTCAAGGAGGCACTATACTTTTTCACATGCCAGTGTTGCACCATAAGTAACTTGATTCAATATTGAAAAGCACCAACTGGTGAGTAGTCATACCACACAGTATCTTCTCCTCATTGTAAGGTACTAATGGTGCCGATTCTTCTGGAAAACCTGGAATTCTCAGGAAATTACATTTTACCTCAAAAAATGAGGGAAATGCTGGCAAATGCTTTGTTTTATGACCTAGTAATGAAATTTAATTTTTTTGAGTTTCATAAATCATAAATTTTAAAATACTTAATGTTTCAAAGTTTGTTAATCATATGAATATTACTCCATATAAACTATCAATTTTTAAAAACTGCAGTTTAACTACTGCTTATGGCAATTGTATGTCAGCTGACAGGAAAGAAAAGTTATATTATGGTATGCCCCTCCCCCCCCCCCCCCCCCCTTCACTCATCATTAATTTATAAGGACCATTGTGACACCGTCAAGTTTGAGTGGCCACTCTGGTACAGAAGACATCAGCCCTGAACATATTCCTGGATTCAACACATATCACTGACCACAGAGATTACAGTGGGTGCAGGAAAAATGCCATTGGATTCTAAAACCATAGTAAAACTTTGAGCAGAATGATGGGTGGTAGGGTAAGAATGAGGGAAAAACTGCATGGACTGATACGTCATGCTTAGTAATAGAGCTCCTTTCAGGCAGGTGGTGGAGGTATTTACACTTTTACATGGTATACATACAGCTCTGCCATAATATCTTGCATGCCACCCTCCATCTCAGAAAACTATCCAATCTCCTGGTTTCCCACCTCCGGAAAGGCAACTCACTCACCCTTCACAACCTTTCCAGCAAACCTCAACCTCCTCTCATTGCACACAGACCTAGTCTCTCCCATCTACTCAATCTTCCACTTCCAGCTCCACTCCCCCCAAAACCTCAAAATTCTAATCAACACAATCTGGAACCACAACCCACTAATTCAGTAGTTAACCTTTCCTCCAAAGCTCTCTCCCAATCCGAAACCTCTGTCCTATCCAAAGGCCTCACCTTCAGCCCTACTCCCAGATTCAACCAAACAGCCCTCGTCAAAGATTTACTGTCCTACACTCGTACTCTCTGCTGGAAATATCACTTTGCCACGAAGAAAAATGATCCTAATCCTACTCCTAATGATCCAACTCCCCAAGACACTATCCAAATTGAACCCTGGCTGGAACAGTTCCGTCCTCCGTCACAGTGGGACCCACCTCCTCTTCCTCAAAATCACCCTCTCCAAACCTTCCAGGAATTTATGACCTCCAGCCTTGCCTCTCAATCCTTCTTAAAGAACCTTAATCCTACTCCCAACATCACCACTGCTGAAGCCCAGGCTATCCGTGATCTGAAGGCTGACCGATCCATCGTCATTCTTCCGGCGGACAAGAGTTCCACGACCGTGGTACTTGATCGTCGGGAGTATGTGGCTGAGGGACTGCGTCAGCTTTCAGACAACACTACACACAAAGTTTGCCAAGGTAATCCCATTCCTGATGTCCAGGCGGAGCTTCAAGGAATCCTCAGAACCTTAGGCCCCCCTACAAAACCTTTCACCTGACTCCATCAACCTCCTGACTCCACCGACACCCCGCACCCTACCTTCTACCTAAAATTCATAAACCCAACCATCCTGGCCGCCCCATTGTAGCTGGTTACCAAGCCCCCACACAACGTATCTCTGCCTACGTAGATCAACACCTTCAACCCATTATATGCAGTCTCCCATCCTTCATCAAAGACACCAACCATTTCCTCGAACGCCTGGAATCCTTACCCAATCTGTTACCCCCGGAAACCATCCTTGTAACCATTGATGCCACTTCCTTATACACAAATATTCCACACGCCAGGGCCTCGCTGCGATGGAGCACTTCCTTTCACACCGATCACCTGCCACCCTACCTAAAACCCCTTTCCTCATTACCTTAGCCAGCTTTATCCTGACCCACAACTTCTTCACTTTCGAAGGCCAGACATACCAACAATTAAAGGGAACAGCCATGGGTACCAGGATGGCCCCCTCATACGCCAACCTATTTATGGGTCGCTTAGAGGAAGTCTTGGTTACCCAGGCCTGCCAACCCAAAGTTTGGTACACATTTATTGATGACATCTTCATGATCTGGATTCACAGTGAAGAACAACTCCAGAATTTCCTCTCCAACCTCAACTCCTTTGGTTCCGTCAGATTCACCTGGTCCTACTCCAAATCCCATGCCACTTTCCTTGACGTTGACCTCCATCTGTCCAATGGCCAGCTTCACACGTCCGTCCACATCAAATCCACCAACAAGCAACAGTACCTCCATTATGACAACTGCCACCCATTCCACATCTAACGGTCCCTTCCCCACAGCCTAGGTCTTCGTGGCAAACAAATCTGCCCCACTCCGGAATCCCTGAACCATTACACCAACAACCTGAAAACAGCTTTCGCATCCCGCAACTACCCTCCCGACCTGGTACAGAAGCAAATAACCAGAGCCACTTCCTCATCCCCTCAAACCCAGAACCTCCCACAGAAGAACCCCGAAAGTGCCCCACTAGTGACAAGATACTTTCTGGGACTGGATCAGACTCTGAATGTGGCTCTCCAGCAGGGATACGACTTCCTCAAATCCTGCCCTGAAATGAGATCCATCCTTCATGAAATCCTCCCCACTCTACCAAGAGTGTCTTTCCGCCGTCCACCTAACCTTCGTAACCTCTTAGTTCATCCCTATGAAATCCCCAAACCACCTTCCCTACCCTCTGTCTCCTACCCTTGTAACCGCCCCCGGTGTAAAACCTGTCCCATGCACCCTCCCACCACCACAGTCCTGTAACCTGGAAGGTGTACACGATCAAAGGCAGAGCCACGTGTGAAAGCACCCACGTGATTTACCAACTGACCTGCGTACACTGTGAAGCTTTCTATGTGGGAATGACCAGCAACAAACTGTCCATTCACATGAATGGACACAGGCAGACAGTGTTTGTTGGCAATGAGGATCACCCTGTGGCTAAACATGCCTTGGTGCACGGCCAGCACATCTTGGCACAGTGTTACACCGTCCGGGTTATCTGGATACTTCCCACTAACACCAACCTGTCAGAACTCCGGAGATGGGAACTTGCCCTTCAGTATATCCTCTCTTCTCGTTACCCACCAGGCCTCAACCTCCGCTAATTTCAAGTTGCCGCCGCTCAAACCTCACCTTTCATTCGACAACATCTTTGCCTCTGTACTTCCGCCTCGACTGACATCTCTGCCCAAACTCTTTGCCTTTACAAATGTCTGCTTGTGTCTGTGTATGTGCGGTTGGATATGGGTGTGTGTGCGAGTGTATACCTGTCCTTTTTTTCCCCCTAAGGTAAGTCTTTCCACTCCCCGGATGAAAACCCACATCCTTTAGTCTTTCCCTCTCCTTCCCTCTTTCCTGATGAAGCAACCGTTTGTTGTGAAAGCTTGAATTTCGTGTGTATGTTTGTGTTTGTTTGTGTGTCTATCAACCTGCCAGCACTGTCGTTTGGTAAGTCACATCATCTTTGTTTTTAAATATATTTTTCCCATGTGGAATGTTTCCCTCGTGACAATAGTGCCTTTTGACGCTTAGAAAATTTGTAATTAATGTGAAACATGAGTCAGAATATATGAAACAAATACTAAATGTACCACACTCACAATTATGACCTATTCCAACACTTCATGCTCCTCGTTATCATTATTTTCATGAAGCACTTTCTCTGACTTTAGGTTCAGATAGAACCGCTGATATACCTCCAATTACGAACTGCTGCTGCTACTGCTATTGCTGCTGCTACTACTACTACTACTACTACTACTACTACTACTATTATGTGTATATGCACACTAAATTATGTTGCCAAATCAAGATAACAGTTGAGCAGCACAGAGCAACAGAATTATGCCTTGTGCTTTTTACCCATGTGGAAACAAATATGCAAAAAATTGGTGAGACAGCTTTTCACTAATGTTCATTCATACAATGTAGGCCTACAGAGATAGATAAAGCTGGATCACTATAAGATTAATAGATGTCAGGAGCATGCGTATATAGTACAGTCTCGAAATTGATAAGTGTGCTTGAGGCCCTTATAGTTCTCAGCACCTGGACTGTTAGAACTACCTGCTGTTTAAAACTGAAAGGTTCATGGTTGCGTAACCTTAAAAACCGATATAGTGCTGGATTTACATTAGGTGCCAGCGACAGACTGCGGCGCTCTTCCCCCACCCCGATCCCCAATTTTTTTCATGTGTAGATGTGATATTCTCATGTGTTTCATCATTTCTCATGAGGCACTCTTAAGCTGCTTTATGGTATCCGCTCATTCTACATATTTCTGCCTGCGTCGACACCATACATACTTTAGTTTGTTAAAGATTTCAGGTATTTTACCCGTTTGTATTTCTTCATTTCTCATATTTCACTCAATTCAAAGCGAATTTTGCTGTCGATTCTCTCTATTGCACGGTTTGCAAGTCTGCGCTATAAAATGCTTAAATGTTCCGACCCCTGCTGAAGGTGACCAAAACCTAGGAATAGTTTACTTGTACACCATGCTGTGGTTACCCACGCAGAAGCAAACTGACTCTTGGCGTAAAAATCTGTGATTGGACATTATACTGGTACATTGTTGTACCCTCAAAAGAGCCACGCAGTCGCAGCATCCTATCTACATGCAATCGCAGCATCCAATTTACCGTTTTGTTTATTTCAACAATGCACTGCAATTATATCCGATGAAACGACACACAAAGCCGTTTTCTGTGAGAAGTATTCTGTCACAAAGCTATGGCGTAGAAACAGTAGCAGTCTTGTCTGATGGATGTTATTTATTTTCCAGGCATGTTTAAGAGTGTGTACATGTTCAGCTATTGCATTTGGGGTCACTTCCCCACTCACAGCCAAAGTAGTATGTCGATTCAACAAATTCAGGCCCAACGACATGTTCTTGATCAAAATAAATTTGCAGATATTGCAACTGTTTTTGCTGATCAGTGCAACCAGCAGCACAATCACCGTATAATTGCATGGATTGTCGTCTTTTGAAAATTGACTAGGGTAGAGTTCAATGTAACCAAAGAACAAAAACCTCGGCAGTTGAGATTTCTTTGACAGTTCAGAATCGGTATCAATATGGGTGTGTAGAAGTAACGACTTTATATTAAACCTTTTTATGTGTTTTACTATTAAAATCCAAGGCATCTGTGACATGTGAGATGTGTCAATGACAGCAAATTATACTTTCGACGTAGGGACTGATAAATTGTGAATGCTGACCATTCCCACATTAAGTCCTGGATCTTCATCAGTGGCTAGGGCACGTACAATCATGCTCACTTTACTACAAATCGGCTACTAGCCATAGCTACGCTGGAAAAAAACGAATACTAACAGCAGTCCCAGGTACTCGAAGTGTGTTTCTGTCAGCATTTCCAAAGCATCCAGGAGATTGGTTAAAGGCTCTTCTGCATACTATCTCCTTTCACAATCCTCTTGCTTGCAGAGCACCCAGAACACCAGCATTTGTAGAGAAGTACGGAGTTCATACAGCGACATTTTGGCCTAAAGAGCAGATATGGTGCCGTGTAATTTCCTTCTTGCCCAAATGCAAAACAAACCCTCAGCACAGTTTGTTTTGAGCCCCTAGAGCAACTGTCTGTCTACTGAAACTTCTTCGATGTTTTGCCTACATCGTATAGTCTGGGTTCCTGAGTATGTCCTTTGGACGATGTGTCGGTGCATGAAATCTGAGAAAACCACTTTGAGGTGTGAAAATTAATTTTTAAACAAAAGGTACAAAATTATAGTCTTAGGCTGACCTTCATACCATTTCCTTTGAGTAAACAGGATCGTAAAAGAACTTTTGGATCCAGTTTAGCACGGAAGAATGCTGCTACAAGTCGGTCGAAATATCGGCGGCATATACTTATTTTACAGTGCGAATCTGATTAAAGCTGTCATAGATCAAATGACGCTACTTGAAAACTTAAATGCGATTTGTTCTAATAACGAATTGTTTTTCTTTGAAACTTTTCACGTCCGTTTTTAGCTACTTTACTTTGTTGGCAGTCTGTCAGCAGACTTTGACAGGCGTTCCTCTCTGGTGTTTGATTCGCCTGTTTCTTATTGGGTCCTGGTGGTACAGTGTATGTGAACGTTTGAGTCACGTGATAGTTTGTTCCGCAATGAGTGTCACTTTACACCAGTATTCCTTCCGTCAAATCTGTGTTAGAAAGAAAAAGTATTTGTAATCATAGTAATTACAGGCTGCTGTTATTGTTGCGATACCCAGATTGACAGAAATCGTAGAGTGATTTTTCTCCACCGGTGCTCTTACTAGTTAAAGCACATGATTAACTTTTGAATAACTGCTTATCTTGGTGTGACCAAGGAAAGATAGTACAGTTGACTACGTATTTGATAAAAATTTAGGATTACAAAACTATTCGCCAGCAATGCACCAACCATGCAAAGCAAGCTGCACCCTATCGTGTGCACAAGTTGGCGCTCATTCCGTGCTGTGCATATTGCGTGGTGCAGTAGCAACTCCTGTACGAACCAAAATGTTTGTGATAAAATTATTTCATAGGTGCCAATTATGCCACCCTCTTCAAACTACATTGCAGTGGTTTTACTCTGTGACTGAGGCGTAATGATACTTGCCAACATATTTCCGATTCGTTTCAACTGATACGAGGGTAGACTTTTAAGTTTTTACAAAAACGACAGTCTTTCATTTCATACCGATGTTTTTACTGTTTCTATAAATATTCGGGCGTAAAATTCACTGGCTTTTGCAGGTCTTCGAACCAACTCTGCAAATTATATATATATATATATATATATATATATTTCCCCACGATGTCTGTACCTCAGAGACATGCTTGTTTGAGGGATTCGACTGCTTCTTAAAGTGATGAAAATCCCTGATCAGGCGTTATTCGATTGATATAAAGGTAACAAAACAGAAGTCATAGCGACAAAGTAGGTGAATCCATGCAATGACACACGAATTCCACGTTTCTCTTTGCCAAACAATCAATTGGCGAGCCGTGAGCGAATTGTCATTTTCCTTACGAGTAGTGAAGTGATTGTTTCTATAATCTGTTGACCACAATACTGTGCTTGACAGAGAGAACGATAACTGCTCGTACTAATTTTATTCGTGCCCAATAATGAAACAGGCGGTTGAGAGCCTTCCCCTCTGAATATCTGCTAGTGTCTTGTTTAATTTGTCAAAGGCCCAACATCGACGAACCTAACGACCTCGAATTCCAATTCGAATTCCAATACGAGTCTCCATCGCGACAGCTTCGCCTATCACATGTTGACTGGCATCTTTTCTATCGCTGCGATGACGAGCACGGGCAGTATCGATCTATTATTGGTGAAGCATTTTCATTACGAATACCTCTGGTTTCTCTCTTGTTGACAAAGCTGCAAAAACGGCCACAGCATCGCAACGGACTGGCTGAACAGCTGATAATGGTATCTACTCAGCTCGATGTGTAGCTGTAACAGTTTCCCTCACTAGGATGAAACCCGCTGTTACAGTCGCCATTTTCGTAATGCGGGCGCACGGAGGATACGTTAAAGAGATTGCATTTTTGTTAAACACAGTTTCGTGAATCTGTCTGCTATAACGCTTCCTGGATTTCAGCCCAGTTCCTGTTTCTTGATACATTATCGTTCCACATAAGAAGTCATAATTGTCGTTTGTATCGGTGAGTGATTATCGAACACTACTATTCCAAAAGGCTGTTGTAATCTGCCTTTGCAGTCAGCTATTGAAGGAATATAACCAATGTCAGCGTTTCTTTTCTAATGTCATTGAAAGATTAACATAATTTTGTGTTTTTCTATTTTATTCAATTAGTATCCGTGGCGTTGTTCAGGTGGGAATCTCTTCCTCCACAACTCAATTAGCGCAGGTGTACAACCGGACAAATAGCTATTTCCAGGAGACGATATGCTACTACCGCTTAACAGCGCCGCTAGAGTTGGTAATGGTCTCATCTAGGCGAAGAATAGTGTTCACAAGTTTCTTTGAATGTGTCGTATCCAAATAAAATCACTCACAGATCATTAGAATCCGCAGAGTTACCAGGGCAGGGGGTGCTGATTACAAAGTCTCATCTGCTGTTGCAAATAGTCACGAGCATTTTCTATGGGATTAAGATAGGGCGATCATGCGGGAAAATCGAGGTGCAACTGGACGTCTGAGAATTCGTCCAACCAAGAACATTTGTATGCAACCCTACAGACACAACGTTTTGCCTTCTTGGAAGTGTTTACAGCATACTTACCACGAAGCTGTAGAGGAAAGGGAACACTTAATCACCGCGACTATTGGAATAATGATCCTGATTCATGCGTACTCTCCCATTTCACTCAACTCTGTTCCATGACCAACCGTTCAGATCGTTTGCGCACCGCCCAAAAGCGGGTAGTCCAGCTGGGATCCGACTCTGGACTCTACTGAATAACCTCCAACAGCTTCCTTTAGTCTGTGTTCCTAGGGCTCCGTCCCAACACCTCCCCGTATCCTGTTCTGTGATACCTTTGGACCTCTTGTGGCCCCAAGAAGGTTGCTGATCCTACTCTTCTCCCGTCCACACACAGCAACCTTCACATGCTGCGTCACATGTGAAGGTTGGTGTGTGTGGACGGATTACTCCTGTAACCGAAGTATCAGATCTGAAGATAGTTCTAGAGGAACCGAAACAGGTCATATGAATAAACATTTTGCAATCAAGACGGATTATAAGGAACATTGTAAAACCACTGATTGCGATTATTCCTTCAGACATTGTCTGTTTTTGTAAAACTTGCAGAACTGTTTCCACTATTTTCGCTGATAGTTAATGCCTGATAGTACCTTGCGAGTACTTTCAAGTTTGTGAGAGTCTTGCGGAAGCGTTTGAGCACTGTAGAGTGAGTGTGTACGCGAGAGCTGAGAGACCACTCTCCGCGAGATTCTTCTGTTTGCGTGAAGGAAGAGTTGCGATGGAAGAACGTCGGGCTGCAGCTGTACTTTTAAAACTTTTAGTGGCAAAGAAAAAAATAAACGATCGCGTTCGTGTTGGGTAAGAGACAGGGTCAGGCGACAGGATTTTGGAGGTCAGGCGACAGGATTTTGGAGCGTGCAAGAACCTACCTCATTGTAGAGCTTTCGATGGAAAATCCGCGACAATATCGAAAATTTCCGACAAAGCTTTGGAGATGGAGGAAATACTACTCTTTAATTAGACCCAAAATTTCTAACCCAGATAGTGATACGCGAAAATCCATTCGTGTTAAACACAGATTGCTTGTCACATTAATGTTTCTAGCGTCAGCTGCTTTTATTGTCTGTAATATTAGGTACAATAACAATTTCGGTGAAATAACATTACACCAGTTTAGTCTTGATACCCATAGACGTTCAAAAGCCAAATAGGGCGGATATCTGATAAATGAAGTATTTCTGGGTATTATATATATATATATGTATATCAATTCATGACATCCATCTTTACAAATTTCCTTTTTCTGGCCGACACACCTCGAGATCGTTTATAGTGACCTCTCAAAACTCTGCCATTTCTGCCCCCACATCCACCACTGCTGTTGGCTCACCTCCAACTGCTCAACACTACAACAGTGAATATTCCAAGTATGCCAACCAGCCACGGACGGAGTCTGTGATTTTCATACAGAGCGCTACGTGGTGTTCGTTACCAACATAAAAACCAGCCTACTTAGACTTACACAGGTATATGCCAATGATCCCCTTAACATAAATCGGGCAGAGTTGGTACTTGGTGCAGATGATAACAAAGTCTGTTAGATAACAAGAGAAGAAACGGTGACTAGAGTTTTTCAGGGATTTAAAACTGTCAGACAGGAGCGCCTGTGATGGTGTACTCAACGACGAACCTGGGTGCACGAATGGCAAAACGTCATTTTTTCGGATGAATCCAGGTTCTGTTTGCATCATCATGATGGTCGCATCCGTGTTTGGCGACATCGCGGTGAACGCACATTGGAAGCGTGTATTCGTCATCGCCATAATGGCGTATCACCCGGCGTGATGGTATGGGGTGCCATTGGTTACACGTCTCGGTCACGTCTTGTTCGCATTGACGGCACTTTGAACAGTGGACGTTACATTTCAGATGTGTTACGGCCCGTGGCTCTACCCGTCATTCGATCCCTGCGAAACCCTACATTTCAGCAGGATAATGCACGACCGCATGTTGCAGGTCCTGTACGGGCCTTTCTGGATAAAGAAAATGTTAGACTGCTGCCCTGGCCAGCACATTCTCCAGATATCTCACCAATTGAAAAAGTATGGTCAATGGTGGCCGAGCAACTGGCTCGTCACAATACGCCAGTCACTACTCTTGATTCCTGATTTCTCAGGATCTATGCAGTCAAACTGCGTGAAAATGTAATCACATGTCAGTTCTAGTATAATATATTTGTCCAATGAATACCCGTTTATCATCTGCATTTCTTCTTGGTGTAGCAATTTTAATGGCCAGTAGTGAATTTACTCGTTCCGGATGTACTAGAGGTGGACAACCCTTTTATCTCCAGAACCATTAAACATATGGAGATGCCGGGAGGGATTTGAAGCACCTACCTCCGGAATACGAGTGCAGTGTCTTAACACTCCTCTCGGACATTATTTTGCAGTTGTTTCCCATCATTCGTAAGTTTCTGTAACTCTTTGTAGTGGTCATCTACCTCTTCATCATAATAAGAGCACGTTGGTGCATGTACCTCAGTGGTTTACATGGAGTTTCTTTTTGTAAATATTTATTCGAGCTGTTATGTTTCGAGTATACGTGAAATAGTATGTTTTCTTGTGTATCTTACAGGCTACTAGTAGAACACAACTTCTGATGTTTATTCGAACTGACATTATATAGTTACAAATCTGATAAAGACTGTATCCAATTTGGTAATATATACCCCCCCCCCTTTCTAAATTCACTAACTTAACCTCGGCTTCTAATGTTCTGCAATTTACTGCCCTAAATTAAAAAAGTAGCACAAGAACCTGGGTTTATAAGACCCTTGTTATGACTGTTTAGTTAAACTTCGTGTACGGGAAGGAACGGGCTTTCGGCCTAAATCATTGCCTAGTGCGCAGAATCCATTGCTCTCTACACTGTGTCACTCGAACCGTGACACCACTGTCCCATGAACTCGCGTGGGGCAGAAGGGTACTAATGCTACGCTCACCTGATGGGACCCGAGGAGTTGGGCGGAACACGTGCACAGTGCTTTTTAAACATCGACATAGCTATATTCACAAGCAGCATCATACCAGGCCCGTGTGACTCTAAATCTTTGGAATCAACACGAACATTCCACTTGGGTCGTCCGTACATGGAGGGACGAAAAAGGTATGTAAAGGGAAGGTGATCTAAATCCGTAACTGGTTGCAACTGGCTGTTCCACACACTACACAACTGTTCCAATGAGGAACTGCAGTTGCCGGTCGCAAGCATGGGATAGGAGAGAGGGAGTACTACTTGCTGCACCTCTCATGTCGAGATACAAGTTCAGAGAAAGACGTGGTGCTCTGTTATTATTATTATACACGAATTAAAAAGCTAAGAAAATTCAGGATTCATCCGTATAGCCTAGGAGCCGCAGAAAAAATCATCGCTTTCTATGAACGACTAAACAGTGTTACAGTGATCTGACAGAGATGATTTCTTCTGCCATAACAGTGTTTCTATTTTTAAAACCCAGAGGTCTTGAGATTTATATAAGCTACACCGAAATATGGTGAAAGTGGTTTAGCACACTTTCTGTGAACAGCATTGTGTTTACACGCATTAGAAATTGTGGCTTTCTGTCGTGTTCCCATCGTTATCGCGGTTTGTTTGCACATTACAATTTATTACTCTGGTGCATAAGTTCGTTGCGTTTAGTCATCAAAAATATATTCTTCTCACTATATACAGACCTGGTGAACGAGGTAGGTGCGGAATGACTTCTGAATCCAAATCCTGTATAGTGTTTTTTTGTAAGTGTAGGAGAATGCGGGCGGGCTTTATAGTGTACTAGTATCACTTTACACCGTCTTCCAGGGTGGTGTTCTTGGAGTGCGTGCGCAAGACGTCTCAGTTGTTGACAATAAATGTCAGCAATGATGATTAGACTTCGGGAAACAAGTTGGTAGTACCCTACGCCGTTCGCTGTTCCGTCAGATGCATAACATTATCTTTCGCGGATGCGCGCAGGTCTTTTTTGTACGGGGAGTTGCTGCCTTTTTTGTACTCAACTATTCCTCTCCTTTCCTTAGCATAAAGACACAATTTCTCGTCACCCACCAGTAACGATACATGATAGGAATGGTCGGTGTTGTTGTCGAGCCAACTGACGACGAGCAAGCAGAGATACACATATGGCCATCCGCTGATTTTACCCATACACCCGATTTTTTAACCTTGCCCATTGCATGTAAATGCCACAGAATGGTGGAATGATAACAGTTCATCACATTTGCCAGTTCTCGAGTACACTGACGTCGATCATTGTGGATTAATGCGTTTGAACAATCATCAAATCTCGAAGGTCTTCTTGAACGTGGAGTCACTAATGCCAAAATAACCACTTTCTTGCCGTGCTCTGCCCAGTAGCTTTATCTCCGGCGTTAATGTTTCTGGCTGTCCCCGCTGCTGGCACCCTTCTATTGAATTGAAACAGAATAATGTGTCGGAAATGTTTAGATTCTCCACTGGGCACTCGGCATTTTCTAACTCCACAGCTCTACTCACTATCTCCGAATGATAAAATGACAACGTGTAAACTCAAATATCAACAGTAAGTTACAAATAAAAAATGCCAATCGATAAATAAACCCATAGCAACAGGAGTACCAACATGCAAAACAAAGACGAAACGAACTTATGTACCAACCTAATAACATTACGGAACGACGCAGGGGCTGGTAGCCAAAAGAATACTCCCGGCATGACTTTTCTTTATGCATTTGCTGTCATTTACGTACCGGTAATTTTATTTTAAACAATAGATGTACTGTACGCTAACCACTCGCCGTATCGACTTCTCGGTTCACACGACGCCTGTCTGTCAAATCCTTCTTGCATAAGCATGGCATATTGTATGAAGTGGGATGTTTTCCACTTCCCGCACAAAGCTGATGTCCAAAACCTGCTCGTTCATTTCCAGCTTAAAGCAATACAGCGATGTATTCGAGACACGACCACCTCGTATCGCTTGGCAATCGCGGATGCCGAGTCGCTGGCAACTGGTTGGTATCGCGTTGCAGCCGATTTGCTGTCACTCTGAAGTTGCGCCGTCTGCGGAGCCCTATTTAACCACACTGGAAGTGATTCGCAAGCGACATTTAAACAACTCGCGTCGGCAAGGCAATGTGTTTCATTAGAGTAGTTCCGTGTGCGGAGGGCCTTACTGATCACGTGGCAGCAGGGCCCTAAAGGCAGAATTGTAATTTAAAGCCTGGCGGTACAGAACGCCGCAGTACAGACTTGCTACAGACAGGAGCTATGAGCCCTTGTTGGCGGATTTGACTTGGGTGTGGTAGATCTATCGTACCGCGGTACAGGCGCAAGCTGCTACTGAGGGTTCGGCGGCTTCCACAGAATGACAACTGACGCAGCAACAGCAGCCTCTATGTTGCCCTCGTGGCGCCCCTTGCCGCTGTGAGCTCCGACCGTCTGTTGCGGAGTAACCCGCACGGCAGCCCGCGTTCTGTCTGGCCAGGCGTTTAAGCGGCCACACACGCGCAATATTTATTGGGCAAAAATACTGTGCAATATATATCGCGAAAGTGCGAGGCCAAGAATGTAACAATCGTACTGCGCAATATTTATGCCTGAGACACGTAAGTTTAGAAAGAACTTGCCTTCGTTGCGAACTCGTGCTCGACGATGTGGAAATCGGGCGTATTGGGAGTGAATGCTTGTCTTGCAAAACGTAAACAGAGTAATAAGTCTGAAAAGCTTCCAGTGAACATATCAATGGATCAGGGACTCATTCACTGCAGAATATATTCTTAAACCAAAACAACAAGTAATGATAAATTCAACAAGTTAACTGTGTAATTTATAGAGTACATGAGCTGTTTTCTGTGTGTTTTTCTATTGTAACAACTGTTGCAATCGAAATAGAACAGTTATTTATCGATTGTGAGTGAAAGCTTACATGATATGTCAGTGGTGTGACAAATGTTCCAAGAAATAAAAGTATGCTCACTCGACAGGCGATCTGATCTTATTTGTCAATTCTGAAACCGGCTACAAGTAAAATAAACATTTCTGCTTATTGTTGTTACCATGAGCATCAGTTTCCTTTGCTACTGTGGAAGAAGAGGTACTGTGGCTGATGTTTCGTAAACAGCCAGGAATTCAATGTCTCAAAGTACCGCAAGATGCTTCAATCAATATACATCCTCTAGCACACTGATATTTTTGTCTTTTCCTTTTTTCAGTTCTTTGCAAAAATTCGTTCGGAGTGAATTTCTCTCGATCCCGACAGGAGCTGCCTTTTCTTGTGCAATACCACCCTTACACGTTACCGTATATTGGGCGAACGTCAATATCTTTTTGCGCGGTAAATATTGAACGTCTGAGGGCCCCATCCATATCAATCAGGACGGTGTGTACGGACGGACAGGTGGTCGATGTATGTGATATTCAATGCATCCAATTCTAGAAAGTTGCAGACATACACAAAAAGCTGTGCAAAGTCAGAATGATGAACAATCATCTCTAACGAACATTAAAATGACAACGCCAGAAAGGATAGTACATAACTAACTTTTACTTATTGTACGTACTGAACCGAATCTGGCAAAAAAAAAAAGCCCACAACCTGACTAAAAAGAAGGGTCTAGTTGACATGACACATCGTGAGACACCAGGAGACATTAAGGATCCGCCAATTTCTTAATTGAGGGAAGAATTTGTGAGGGGAGGGGGACTGCAGACGGAAACCAAGGCTTGAATGTAGTAAGCAAGTTCAACTGGGTTTAGGTTGCAGTAGTTACGCAGAGATAAAAATACTGTACGATCCGCATCATAAGGAGTTTTTGGACTGAAAGCAATCCATACACAGTAGAAGAATACACGATAAAATTTGTATACAGGCCTCCTGCCCACCTTGTATACCAGTCAGATTCCTCTCAGAGTATGGTGATACAATAGCTCCATATTTAGCAATTATATACAACCGCTCGCTTACAGAAAGATCCGTACCTAAAGACTGTAAAATTGCTCGAGTCACACCAATACCCAAAAAGGGAAATAGGAGTAATCCGCTGAATTACAGGCCCTCCTCACAAGCGTCTTCTAACCAGACTGCATGCCTATGGAATATCGCCTCAGTTGTGCGACTGGATTCGTGATTTCCTATCAGAAAGGTCACAGTTCGTAGTAATACAAGGAAAGTCATCGAGTAAAACAAAAGTAATATCCGGTGTTCCCCAGGGAAGTTTTATAGGCCCTCTATTGTCCCTGATATATTAACGAATTAGGAGAGCCCTCTTAGATTGTTTGCGGATGATGCTGTCATTTACCGTCTTGTAAAGTCATCAGATGTCTAAAACATACTGCAAAATGATTTAAATATCTGTATGTTGTGAAAAGTGACAGATGACACTGAATAAAGAAAAGTGTGAAGTTATTCACATGAGTACTGAAAGAAATCAGCTAAATTTCGATTACGCGATAACTCACACAAGTCTGGAGGCTGCAAATTCTACTAAATACTTAGGGATTAAAATTATAAATAACCTAAATTCGGACGATCACATAGATAATGTTGTAGGTAGAGCCAACCAAAGACTACGATTCATTGGCGAAACACTTAGAAGGGACAACAGGTCTGCTAAAAAGACTGCTTACACCACGCTTGTCCGCCCTATTCTGGAGTATTGCTGTGCGGTGTGGGATCCGCAGCAGGTGGGACTGACGGATGACATCGAAAAAGTTCAAAGAAGGGCAGCTCGTTTTGTATTATCGCGAAGTAGGGGAGATAGTGCCACAGACATGATAACTGAATTGGAGTGGCTAACACTAAAGCAACGGGATCTTCTCATGAAATTTCAATCACCAATTTTCTCATCCGATTGCGAAAACGTTCTGTTGGCACCCACCTACATAGGGAGAAATGATCATCACGATAAAATTGAGGGAAATCAGGGCTCGCACAGAAAAAATTAAGTGCTCGTTTTTCCCGCGCGCCCTTCGAAAGTGGAACGGTAGAGAGACAATTTGAAGGAGGTTCATTGAACCCTCTGCTAGTCACTTACTGTGAATAGCAGAGTAACCACGTAGATGTAGAAAATGTAGTACATGGAACTGCCACCCTTGACAGCAGCTATGGCTAACCTGGCAGTGTATTGAGTCGAACTGAGCTTGGGCGTCAGATACAGATACGTCATTCGATGCAGCGAGGCAGGTGCTGTGCCCGTATAACGATGACGAATGCAGACCAACCCAATACTTCATCCTCCGGGCCTCCACACACAGATGCTGTACGCAGAACCGGGACTCGCCTGAGAAGACCACGTGCTGCCACTCACGAGCACACAGTATGTGCCAAGTATTATCGGTGACCGCACTGCTGCCTCCTTGCCTCTCGTTGCCGCCGTGCTGGCAGTCCGTAGTGCATCCGTTTTTCGACATGTTTGATGCGACCCGCCGCGAATTCCTCTCTTGTGTCAACCTCGACATCTTAGTAGCACTTGCAACCTAGGTCCTCAATTATTTGGTGGATGTATTCCAATCTCCGTCTTTCTCTACAGTTTCTACCCTCTATAGCTCCCTATAGTCCAATGGAAGGTATTCCCTGATGACTTAACACAGTGTATCATCCTTCTTTTCATCAGTTTTCCCTATATTTCTTATCTCCTGATTCTCAGAGAATCAATACTCTTCTATAGTACCACATCTCAAATGCTTCGTTTAACAATAGAAGCGAAAGACTACATGCCGGTTTTACACCCTTCTTAATTCGACCACTTCGTTCTTGGGCTTCCTTACTGTTCGCTCTTATCTCTTGTATATATTGTATATTAACTCTTCTTTTCCTGCAGCTTTTCCCTATTTTTCTCAGAATTTCGAACATCATCTAACATTTGACAAGGTCGAACCCTCTTTCCTGGTCGATAATCCTACATGGCCAAATGAACAATTTATGCCTGCCCTCTCAGGCGTCATCCGTGTAGAGCTGTTGAGATCCTGCATGGCGTTATGGCCGCCCAGAGCCCATCGATTCCACATTCTAATGACAGTCACAAGATCCCGATCAACGCGAGCAGCAAAATCGCAGAACGATAAACAACAGTATCGGTAGGTCACGATCCCGCCGCTGACGAATTTATGCTGTAAGACTCCCTCCCCCCCTTCTTACAAGGAGTGTAACACGATCTGCTAGCAAACAAACAAGCAATGTTCAAATGCGATTTCCGAAAGTGAAACTCGTTGCCTCCGGGTGTTTCAGTTTTAATGGGCAGTAATGTATCTACGTTTGTTGCCCATAAATCAATACTTTGTGATGATAATACCACTGTAGATGTATGAAACCTGAATTTGGTTGCAATAATTACACTGTGTTTGAAACTGATAAACAATATTTTATTCAAAATAATCCCCCTTGCTATTTATACATTTGGCCCATCTCTCCGACAGGCTATGAATTGCCACGCAAAAAAAAAAAGTTCTTCATTTGAAGCGAACCAGTCAGCGAGCAATTTTCGTACATTTTCATACGAATTGAAGCGTTGTTCAGCGAGGGCGTATTCCAGCGTTTTAAACAGAAGATAATCGGACAGAACCAAGTCTAGAGAGTAAGCCGCATGCCCTAGCATTTCCCAACTGAACGCCTCGATCGTTTCCCTGACCCGTGTTTTGCTGTGTGTGATGGGCCGTTATCATGGAGCAATATGACTTTGTGTTGCCTATTTACATATTCCGGTCGCTTTTCACATAATGCTCGATTTAAATTGATCTTATGCAGTCGGTAGCGACCAATGTTAATGGCTTCACCAGGTTTTAGCAGCTCATAAAAGATGACACCCTTCTGATCCTCTCAAACACAGAGCATTGTCTTTTTTCCAAAGCGATTTGGTCTTGCAGTGGATATCGATGGTTTGCCTGGATTCACCCTTGATTTACGACACTTAGTATTCTCAAAATATATCCATTTTTGATCACCTGTCACTATTAGACATTTTTTTATTTTTTAATCTAGCGAGCTGCATTTCATAAGTGGTCTGTCGATTTGCTTGCTGTCTTTCATTCAGTTCATGCGGAACCCATTTTCCCACTTTTTGCACCTTTCCCATAGCTTTCAACCGAGGAGAAATGGCTTTCTGCGTCACATTCAATTGTTCCGCGAGTTCCTGTTGTTTGGGTATCATCTTCATCCATTAAGGCCTGCAATTCGTTGTCTTCGAGCGTTTTCGGTGAGTCCCTGCGCTCGTCGCATCTCACGTCAAAATCACCACTTCTGAATTTCTTGAACCACTCGAAACACTGGTTTCCCAAGAGCATGTTCCCCAAAGGCTTCTACAAACATTCGAAGCGATTCTGCAGCAGTTTTCTTTAGCTGATAACAGAAAACCAATACTGTCCGCAAATCGTACTTCGTAGGCACAAAACTCGACATGTTTATGGGTTTGAACAGATACCGATGTATGGAGTTGGGTTACTTCACAGTAGCAGTCTCGACATTCGTCGTAAGCCGTTCCAGGCAGCAGATGGCGCTGCAGGCGCAGTCTCTCGGGCCCTACACTGACGGCTAGCACCCTCTGTAGGGAAATTCCGGTTTCACACTTCTACACTTGGTATCTACAGCCAAATGATTACTCTACAATCTACAATTAAGCGCTTGGCAGTGGGTTCATCAAACCATCTTCAAGATATTTCTCTACCGTTCCACTCTCGAACAGCGCGCAGGAAAAGTGAACCCTCAAATCTTTCTGAGCGAGCGCTGATTTCTCTTACTTTACGATGATGATCATTCCTACATATTTAGGTGGGCGCCAGCAAAATATTTTCACACTGTGGTGAGAAAGTTGGTGGTTGAAATTTCATGAGAAGATCTTCCCGCAACGAAAAACTCCTTTGTTTTAATGATTGTCACACCAATTCACACGAGCTGCCCTTGTTTGAACTTTCTCGATGTCCTCCGTCGACCCTATCTGATGCGGATCTCTCACCGCACAGCAACACTCCAGAAGTGAACGTACATGTAGTGCAGCAGTCTCTTTAGCAGACCTATTGCATTTTCTCGGTGTTCTACCAATAAATCATAGTGTTTGGTTTGCTTTGCCCGTAACATTACGTGATTGTTTCAAATTAAGTTATTTGTAATTGAAATCCCTAAGAATTTAGTAGAACTTACACTCTTTAGATTTGTGTGCTTTGTTGTTTAACCGAAATTTAGCGGATTAGTTTTGGTAATAATGTGTACAACTTCACTTTGTGGGTGAAAATCTGAATTTGACATCGTCATTTATCGTGGTTTGCCGTCTTAAAACTCCGGTGATGTTATTAATAGGTCGTCGCCCCCCTCCCCACCCCAGTTATAAAGTAATAAAGTAGTCATCTTTTGCAGTTACACACTGTGTTTTTCAGGGGACTGCAGCTTCAGTTATATCGGTCATCCTCGTTATCGAAATGTTTCGTCTTATGCCGTTCATAAAGCATTTCACAGTGAGCTAAACACTTTTGATTCTACAAAATGCTTGTAATATTGCAGTAATGATTTTCAGTGCGTGCATAGAGAATACCACAGTAGAACAATTTTTCGTTCGGCTGTCCTACCACGCTATTCAACCAGTTTCTGTATCACAAATGGACAGAGTGCTTAGCTTGTATTCAAAAAGCCATTGATAGGAGAAGTTATGTGATACAATACTGCTACGCCGACATTCTGCTCCCATAACGGTGCTGAACCAATCCCGTTGCGGTGGGCCTCAGGCACACATATTGACGAGTTGCTCACTGTGACACTTGGGTTCTTCAGATTGTGGGCTACTCACGTGGGACAAAACTGGTTATAGACGGATAACGTGATGACTTTCAGAATTAAAATGGAGCTAACAAGAAATCTCAGCGACTTATCACGATTGTGATGTGTATATAACGCTAAACTGGAGTGAATTTATGAGGTACAAAAAACAAAAGGAAAACAGAAATCTATGGCTTGCTCCAGAAGCGTTGAATGTCATTCACGTGATCTGGCTGATTTGCAGTTGATTTGCCACGAAATATCACATCCTGTTCTTCAGATACAGTTCTTACTTTATAGTCTGTTGTATCATATTTTCAGTACGGTTACTTCGTGCTCCCTCCGCTGTATTGCTAGAAAATGTTTCAGTGCACTCTGCGTGCAAATCGTATTTGCTTTTTTACTCTGTTGAAGTTCATGTTTGGAGTCCAAACTATATACACTGAAGCGCCAAAGAAGCTGATACAGATATATTCAAATACAGGTATATGTAAAGTGGCAGAAAACGGCGCTGCGGTCGGCAACGCCTATATAAGACAAGTGTCTGGCGCACTTGTTAGATCAGTTACAGCTGCTACAGTGGCGAGTTATCAAGATTTGAGTGAGTCTGAACGTGGTGTTATAGTCGTCGCACGAGCGATGGGACACGGCATCTCAGAGGTAGCGATGATATGGTGATTTTTCCGTACGACCATTTCACGAGTGTACCGTGAATATCAGGAATCCGGTAAATATCAATCTCCGGCACCACTGCGGCCGGAAAGGATCCTGCAAGAACGGGACCAACTACGACTGAAGAGAGTCGTTCAACGTGGCACAAGTGCAATCTTTCCGCAAATTGCTGCGGATTTCGATTCTGGGCCATCAACAAACGTCAGTGTGCGAACCATTCAACGAAACATCGATATGGGCTTTCGGAGCCGAAGGCCCATTTGTGTACCCTTGATGACTGCACGACAAAGCTTTACGCATGCCAGGAGGGTACTCTTAGAGCTGGTGGAGGCTCTGTAATGGTGTGGGGCGTGTGCAGTTGGAGTGATATTGAACTCCTAATACGTCTAGATATGACTCTTGACAGGTGACAAGTACTTGCGTCCTGTCTTATCACCTGCATCCTTTCATGACCATTGTGCATTCCGACGGACTTGGGAAATTCCAGCAGGACCATGCGACAACCACATGTCCAGAACTGCTACAGAATGGCTCCAGGAACACTTTCCTGAATTTAAACACATCCGCTGGCCACCAAACTCCCCAGACAATAACATTATTGGGCATATCTGGGATGCCTTGCAACATGCTGTTCAGAAGAGATCCCCATCCCCTCGTATTCTTACGGATTTATGGGCAGTCCTGCAGGATTCACGGTGTCAATTCCCTCTAGCACTACTTCAGATAGTCGAGTCCATGCCACGTCATGTTGCGGCACTTCTGCGTGCTTGCGGGGGCCCTACACGATGTTAAACGGGTGTATCAGGTTCTTTGGCTCTTCAGTGTTTTGGCAGTGGAAATAGATCTTTTTTTTTACAACGAAAGAAGATCGAAGTTTTTAAATAAGTTTCTCCTGATATTTAACGAAATTTTGTACATGAAGCACCAGTACATCATCTGCTTTTCCGTAAATGGGCTTCAGCCTTACTCAGTGCAAAAGTAGTGAAACGTAAGTTCTCGGATAGTTAACTTAAGGGAGAAGTGTGTTTCAGCAGCATTCATAACCTCGTTGTTATCAAAAATAGTTTTCTGTTGGCTTTCAAATGTCTATGGACATTTTTTGCTAGATAAATTTTGCGTATATATTAACACAAAGAGTAGACGCAATTTTCTCGCCCCCATTGACCTCTGGTATCAATTGTATCGGTTATTTTCGTGAACGCAAATTTATTGCCTCATAATAATTCTATGGACTTTCCTCCTCCCTCTCGCTCCCTACCTTTGCAGAGTTTCTTTTGTTTTCTATTTGAAGTACACGGCGGCGTAGAAAACTAAGAATGCTTTTTTCCAAAACACAAATGCATCGAATTTGATTGCTCATCCCAGTTCGTTTCTGATATTTTATGGCATTTCCCGCACACCGTTTAGCTTACTCCGTAAGCTGCAGCTGTTTCATCCATTCGGTATTCTTCATTTTGCGACAATGTTTTCACCCGAAGTACAAAAACATTTTTATTAACAATTATAAATGCATGATTCAGATGTAAGACATGCAGATAATATGCGTGTTTAAGTCGGTTGTAAACTTTCTTGCATCAACTTATTAGTAAAGCTTAATGGGTAATGTGTGTCCCTTCGCTCATGTGATTGTCTTCTGTGCCCTACTGGTGTTCGCTATAATTGATAAAATTATACCGAGACTTTAGACAGAAATTATTTCATGTTTTATGTCATCTGCATTTCTCCGAGAAACTGGTCCAGTCATGGATCGATTCAGTATACACTTACGTGTCCATCTAAAATGATATATGTTGTTGAAAACTGTTTTTATTCCTGTAAATCATCATTTGTGTTGATCTAAATTGCATGACATGATCGCTGAACATGCATTGTAATACCAAATCGCGTTTTGGATTTGATCCGGCAGATCTTAGGTAACATGTATTTTCGAAGGCCTTCTCGACCGGAGTGAAATTCTACCAAATTCTTCCTGACTGAAGACGACATTATGTGGTCGAAACACTGGCACATCATTTTAGAAAATGACGACGTCCACAACCAAGGTGTTAAAGGGAATTAATACAACATGAGCCGCGCGGGGTAGTCGTGAGGTTTAAGGCGACTTTTACGGCTCGCGCGGCTCCCCCCGTCGGATGTTTGAGTCCTCCCTCGGGCATGGGTGTGTGTGTTTTGTCTTTAGCGTAAGTTAGTTTAAGTTAAGACTAGGGGTAAGTTATTTTAAGTTAGATTTCGTAGTGTGTAAGCTTAGGGACCGATGATTTCAGCAGTTTGGTCCCATAGAATTTACCACAAATTTCCAAAAAAACAACACATGTATAATGGTTATATTAGTGATTCATTAAAAATGTAATTAATGTTCAACATATTTGAATATATATTGTTGAAAGAGAAACCGACCATCACTAATAGTGTACATGCAATGTAGACGCAAAATAAGTATACCGGTATTGTAAAAAATGATCGTGAGTTTCTCCGCAGTCAAAGTGTAAGTTTTGTACCGATTTTTTTATCTGCGGCAGCTGCTGTCATCAGAGGTCATATGTAGATGTTATGGTAGATTTCATCATTTGATTTCCATAGCAGATATCTAATTTAAATTGCTTGTAACGAGGAGGAGGTGGGTGGCGATTCCGCTTCACGTGGGACTGCAGCCAAGCTGTCTCGAGTACCGTCAAATACTATAATAAGGGTACGTGCGTTACGCGCACATCGGCTTCGCTATAATACGAGACAACAGTTTTACCGGCGCGTTAACTTGGACAGCACTGGCCCGCCAGCTGGTACAGTTAGCCTGCTCTGACATGAGCTGATGCTGCTAAGACGTACCGTAAAAGAGGCGAGCTGAGGAGCAATACAGTTTCGAATGTCGTTAGCAGAGGAGCAATACAGTTTCGAATGTCGTTTAATTTTTAAGCAGAATAAAATAATACACTGCAAATCTACCACAATACGCTCCTTTGACAACTAGACGAAAACCGAAACAAGTTATCGTTTTTAGCTAACGTACTGTTGTAATTAAAAACAAGAATGATGAAAATTCCTGACTTAACCACAGGGTAATTTTTCTGCATAAGCTGTGTGTATCGTAAAAGAGTATTGAAGGATTTCACCGTATAGTTAAATATTGAAGCCACTGAAGGTATTACTTACAGTCAGTCGTCTGGCAATCTCTTAGCTCCTTCCTTATCCGAATCTGAGAGATACATGTCAGTTCTGGAAGTGTCACCTGCTACGTTGATAACGAATCTATCAACAGCAGAATCCACGAAGCCCAACAGGCGCAGCATTTTCTCTTCTTCTTTTATGACGAACCGATCTATATCCCGCCAGCGTTCGGCAGTGACGTGTGAAATGCTGCGTGCGTTAGTTCCAGTACGTCTGGCAGTTTAACAGTCTTGTTACTTCTCGGGTCAAATCCCGAAGGCTCCAGATCCGTTCTGTTGGGTTCATATTGTAATGGTACAGTAGCAAATGTAAAAATGCAGCATTTTTATCATGTGCTCGATGCTGTGAAAATGTCTGTTTTTTTTTCATGTTTCTACGACACGTACCTACGTCTGTGGTATAAAATGATGGACGTAGTCCAAATAAAGAGGATTTGGTTTTTCATTTTTGCCATAAAAATTAAATTCTTATGTTTTCTTAAACAAGTTTTGTGAATAGTCTTTCACAAAATATCGACAATTAAGAATTTGCATTTGAAATGAAAACAGGAATTTCTCGTCCAATATTTAATTACAAACAAGAAGACGTATTTCAAACTGAACGAGTAAAAAAATGGTACTGGGGAGATATAAACTACGCACTAATATCCGTATGTGGTTCACATTCCAATACGCTACCGACTACGCTACACGTTCAACGAAATTTTTTTCAACAACTGCAATATATACAACTTCAAAACAGATTTTCTCCGTAAATTTATCAAAAACATTAAGAACAGCTATTTCTCGGCACTTCTTAACCGTGTTCTACGCACGTGTTTCACTAAGGAAAGGAAAGCAGCCTCAGCCATTTTCATACTGCGCCTTAACAGCGCGACAATCAGAGCACAACGCTGAAGAGGCTGTGACTGTACACGATTTCTGAAATAAAAACTACGGTACGTAGCTAAAGCGTGATTAAGAGAAACGTTGATGGCTGTTAATACATTTCAATATATTAAAGTTTCATTTAACGTAACTTAGTAATAAGATATCTAATACATAAATACGTAGGACCTACGTCTTTTGACCGATCATCGCGTTTGTGTTTGTTTACATCAGGTTTATTCTTATGATGAACGGATTATAGTGAAGTATTGTATAATATATTAGGACTTTTTGACCTTCCCCCAAATAACCCAACCCTCTGGCATTGCGGTTGCTTCTGCTGTCCAAGGAATCGTGGCGCTGTTGCCTGTTTACTGAGCGTCGTGTCGGTATTGCATACTCTGATCTTCGACGAAGTTGATGCCAAAGTATGACTCACATATGTGTTATACTTTTTTGTAACGATGCGTGCTTTTGCTTCTTCACAACTTAAAAGGGAACAGTCCCAAATGCCAATAAATGTTCTTGATGAGATTTGGCGAGCATGTAGAGGAGACAAAACAATTCGATGTTTATTATTTTTTGTGTCCATTTTCACTTTTATGGGGTAAAACATAACTCGAAAGGTAATTCGGCGTTTTAGGTTTGGAGGGAATATCTTCGAAATGAAGATTTTAAAAAAAAGTTTCTTGTATAAAAGAAAGTATGTAATTAACATTCTTGAACACAGAATAATCGAATTTTGTAATAATCCGAAATATTGCAAAATACCCCATCATCATTAATTAATTTTGAAAATGAAAACTTTTGTTGCAACATAAATTAAAGAAGCTTCCAAGCGGCGTACAATCATGTGTAATGAAGTTGGTTTCTGAAATACCATTTTTGTAAAAAGAAGCTGTACACAATGTGCTGTCAGAGTATTTTCAACAAAGCTAATTAAAATATCCAAACATTAATTATTAGTCCAGTTATTTTACATTCTTTTGTTTTCTAGTTCACCGTTTCACGTACGTGTATTTTGTTAACTGAAAATAACACGCAACTCATTATTATGATAAAAATCATTACAATAATGATAATCTGTAAATAATGCTTAAAATATGTTTTCTTACACAATGCACATGAAATGAGTGAAATTTCTTCCCATAATACAACGGCACACAAATACATCGAAATTCAGGTGATCCTCTAAATATACTGATTTGTATCAGGCATATTTCAGTACATTGTTAAGCCTTGGCCGGCCGGAGTGACCGAGCGGTTCTAGGTGCTTCAGTCCGAAACCGCGCTGCTGCTACGGTCGGAGGTTCGAATCCTGCCTCGGGCATGGATGTTTGTGATGTCCTTAGGTTAGTTAGGTTTAAGTAGTTCTAAGTCTAGGGGACTGATGACCTCAGATGTTAAGTCCCATAGTGCTTAGAGCCATTTGAACCATTTGTTAAGCCTTGGCGAAAAGAAATGATTATGTACTAGCCACTGCAGCTTGAGTATATTGTTACTCAAGTGGAGACTGACATCACAATCATCCACAAAACTAGATCTGAAAATCTCACAAAGTTCTTCCAACATCGAAAGTGGTATACACTCACAGTACCTGTGCTGTCGAGTTATGTGGGAACATCAGATGAACTAGTTCCTTGCCCTCAGGTACGCTGCTCTTCTATTTGGTTCTTTCACATTGACAGCCTCAAGAATCTTTCCCTCATTGGGAAAGAAAAATCTTTGAAATATCATTTCACCTAGTCAGACGTTTGTTTACCCGATTTCGATGCAGTCACGAGGACATTTAGTGCTTCAAAACGAGATTCTCGAATTCTCAGTCCAAACTCACTATTAGTTTCTTCTAAAACTATGAAAAGGCTGGTGGACAGTGTGAAAAAACCATTTTGATCATCATATCAGAGGACAAGAAACCTGTTCATCTCGTGGTCCCGAAGGACTAGACGACACAGGTACAGCCGTGACATGTATTTGGCTTTCAATGCTGGAAGAAGCTGTGTGATGAGAAGATTTTCAGATCTAGTTCAGTTGAATGATTATGATGTCAGACTCCACTTGAGAAACAACAGAATCAAGCTGCAGTCACTAGTAATAATCAGTTTTACTAGCTGGGGCTTACCGATGTAATGAAATATATCTGATACAAAATAGGAATGGGCAAGGGCGGAGAAAGGAATTGGTTCTGTCCTTTTCGAGGAACCTTCCAGCATTTGCACGAAGATATTTACAGAAACCACGGAAAATTCACATCTAGATGGCTGTGCGGGGATTTGAACTTCCGTCCTCCCGAATGCGTGTCTATTGAGTGGCCTGACTTCTGCGCCACTACGCTCGGCACCTACGGCAAAGAGGCTACTCATTTACCGTTAGTCTGATGTTGTCGTATACAGGGCGCGAGGCGGAACTTTGAACTCAGCCAAACTGCGTGCTTTGCACAGTTGACACTGTGATGGAGCATCTGAGCTACACTTTCTCTGGCGATATTGTTAAACGCATCAGCTATAGTGAAACGACACAGTCCGATCCGGACATGGACATAACGAGAAATATTTCTCCCTCATTCTACCTATGATTTGGTGACAATGTATAGTGTAGAAAAAATGAGGTAACATTAAGTTAGAATTGTGGCTATCTCTTTGCCTAACGATTTTAAAGTCGTAACAGTAAACATGCCAGTCTAATACGTTTAGAATTTGCATGTGAACTGTGTATATAATAGTTTCAACTTAGAGTCCTACAAACGAATTCTCTTTCGAATGACAGGTGCAAATTAGAATAGTTGCGTTGTTGAGTTCTTACGAAGTGCCGTCGTCTCATTGAAGACTTTATGTATGGGGAGAGCACTGTATTTGCTTGTGTTTGGTGTCCTTGGACTGCAGTTAGGCTGGTGCAACACCGGCTCGATCGGCAGTGAAAGCTTGAGTCCACTGAACTGCATTCCACTGGCGCTCGAAAGTTAAGGGCAGTGGAACAGACTTACCGTTGCTGCTTGCCCAGCGTTTGCTCTAGCAAAGTGATTAAAGCACAGAGCTCGTACATTTGGGTAGTTCAGATCCCTGGGTGGAGATTGTCTCCTTAAATCGCTTGTCTAATTTGAGCTTACGATGCACCTTTTAATGACTGTATTGCCCAAGATTAATTGAACGTTAAACTTTCTTTTGTCTAGCGTTTAGTTTCAAATAATTCATGGCTCCTCAGAAACTTGGCTGAAACCTTTCAGGAACGGCTGAGGTGATATCCTACATGCCTGGTGTTCGGCTTCATCGACTGTTATAAAATACTAACTCGAGCCGTTTGATCGTTTCCTCTATGCCTCTATCGTAATCAGTTACTTCAATCACTATGCCAAAACACGAATTGCCACTTTCATAGGAAAGCAGCATTACGACAGTCGGATGTTTATTGCTTGAAGAGCACCACCGTCCACTCTCCGTTCACGCTTTAGTTTTCCTGCTTGCATTGACAACTTCTGTGATAATTCCGTAAGCTACAGCGTTTGTTAAAACAGGCCAACACAGTTGAGCGCTTCTTCCGTTCCGTGAACTATCACAGAATTTATTTAAGTTCTGTCTCTAAAGAGTAACTCCATCGGTCTGTGCTAATCTGAGTGGTAAAGCATAGAAGTTACAGTTTTCCTTTACTAAATGTGGATACAAGTTCATAATGTGGCAATACAGAAGTTCATTTTGCAGCGAGAACATAGTATAACCTCATTGCAGTCCTTTAATTATTACAATTGTAAAGAGCAATATTCGGTATGCTCTACAGTATTACTTTATTATGTTAACCGGTTTCCAACAAGGTCCATCATCACACTTTGACTAACTATAGTCGTCATAGAGAGTACATTTTTTTCATTATTCATTCGTTTAATTGACCTCAGTTGTAGGCCATTTAGTCATTTCAGTGAAATAACGATACATTACAAAAAGTATATCAGCATTTTTATATAATTAATGCTTAATATCTCTTATTTGGTAGAATCGACCACTAAATCTTGACATTAGTTGTATGACAAAGAGACCAAGGCCCCAGGTCGCATTGTTTCCAAATATATTCAAGATGGCGGTGGTAGATCGATAGATCTGGCAACTTCGCAATGACACCATGGTGGGGAGTGCAAATTTTGGCGGAAAAATAGGTCATTGGGCTACCTCCACTATTCCCTCCCCCCCATCCTCCGCCACCCCCTCCCCCAAACAATTTGAGGCAGTAGCTCCATCCAGTGTGTTCACCATGAGGTCCAGAGTCCAACTGACCTAGTACACAATACTGTCGTCCCTCCCATGACATAATCCAAGATGGCGGTTTGGGTGGTAAATGCCGGGAAGAGGACTCAGCCTGTTCTCGGCTGCTGGAGAGAGGAAGGAGTGTACTTTATTTCTTTTGGGACAGTTTATTAAGGGATGGATTTTACATAGTTCATTCATTACACTGATACAAAACACTTGTTCTGATGTGCTTGGGGTCACACTACATAGCCTACAGATCTGCAAACTACTCGTAAATCACTTAAATAAAGCATTTAAAATGCTCTGCAGACATGCTCACTAATTATAAACTGCCGAAATTATGCAGTACGCAGTATACAGAGCTGCAAACTACTCGTAAATTACCGAAGTAATGCAGTACACTGATGTGCAGACACGCAAACTACTCGTAAATTGTCAAAATAATGCATGTAAAAGGCTCTGCAAACACACCCACTGTCGAAATAATGCATTGCACAGCCTACAGACTTGTTCACAAAATAATACAACAGACACATTCACTACAAGGAACATTGGCAAAATAATGCTGTATAACACTGCGCCGATACGCTCACAAATGCGCTTCGGAAGGCCAGCCGTACGCAAGCCGCCACCGCCACAGAGACGAACGCCGGGCTGCGAGTGATCGCTCTCATGCCACTGCCGCTTGCACCCAGCAGGTGAAAGTGGCGTTTATTTTCGGGTATACATTTAGAATTCTTCGAGTGTTATACTGACTTCACATGTCTATGTAAATAAGAGCCAGTTCACCCTCTGGACGCACACATGGTCACCTAACCACCGTGGCTGAGGCGTAACTGCCGGTCCAGCTCTGAGAGAGATGTTTGCATAGCGGCTCACCCTTGCAGATGCAGCTAGAAGGTTCTCAGTGTTATTCTGACAACACAGGTCTATGTAAATAAGAGCCAATGTGTTGCAATGCTTCCAAGAATGACACAGGGTGCATTCTCCTCAGTGATCATAACGGGACATGCGTGATGCCTCCGGCCGCATATGGGTTTACTCAGCAACCATACGTACCTGCTGTTGCAGCACAGGTCTAATTGCCAAGTGCAAGATGTTTGCTTAGTGCCTCACCCACGCAGGTGCAGCTAAAAGGTTCTCAATGTTATATTGACGTCACGTTTATATGTAAATAAGAGCATAGTCTACGTCTTGGAAATAGTAAAATGCTCCAGAAATAGTTAACAATCGCCTTTTTATGTGCTTTTGTGATGTGTCAGCCTCTCTGAATGAAAATTCTTGTCATAACAGAGCCTATTTACGAAAATAGCCCAGAGTAACACCGAATGCATTCCTCCTGATGGTCCTAACGTGGCAGCCTATCCTGGAAATCGTGAAGTCCTGCTTTCAACAGACACCTCCAAACGAAAGCGTTCTCACCGCTATGCAGAGGCTACTAAGTCCCAGCGCAAAGGGTATCTAGTGAATGAATGGAACATTCTTATCGGCTCTTACTGAATTTATCCGCCAAATTACTGATGCTGCCGGTGTGGAAGCACTGTCTGTCTTTTTCTTTCTGCAGACGAGACTCAGCGGCAAAACTATTTTCTACAGATCGCCATATGCACTGACAGTTAAACCCTGCAAAAGTAGCCTACACATCGTCAAATATGGAAATACTCTTGCTCAATTACACTATTGTGCCACTGAGTTGGATATTTGCTTGCATATTTCAGCGTGGACGCGTGACTAGAGCACACTCAACGGACCGAAGTCAATCTCCGAACTGTTGTACAAAGATGGGCTCGTTTCCCTTTGGCACAGTGGCGTTACTGTTTCTGCCCCAAGCTACTTGCTTGCTTGCTTGCTTTCTACACCCATCCCCAGACTCTGGGATTACACGAACTTATGTAATTTCACATGGTTTGCCAGAACATCATCCCATTTTCGCGATGCTCCTCGATATCAAGTACATAGAAATATCACTTGCTTAGCAGTATCTCTTGTGCAGTAAATTTCAAAGATATAGAACGGAAATAATTTCTCTGGAAACTCGAAACTTTAGTGAGGTGGAGCTTGCTATAAACCACTGAGTAACTAGAAACTAATCTCGTCTGAGAAGACCTTTACATGAAACCGCGAAAAATAAAAATAGAGGAAACTGATATTTTCACTCGCAAATACCCATGTCTGTGATATAATGTATCCCAAATCATCCTTATAATTTCCAAAGTCAACTAAGGTGTTGTCTAGAGAACCAGCAAACGTGTCTTCCACGCGTCTTGTACTTGCTAGATGCGCACACCACAATCGAAGTTCTCTCAACCACACAAAGACGGCAAATGTGCAGAAGAAGCAGTCAACCAGACAATCTACAAGGGAGAGAATAATGGTCCAACACAAACACACGTCCATATTGAATCTTCTCAAATTTCCACTTGATCACGGAGACTATCCTACACTTACCAAGTATTAGTTCACTATTCGGCTGCCTAGAGGACGATTCAACTGCATTCCAGGATCCCAACAGGCCTCTCGATTTGGACAGCTCCTGCCTTTAGTGGGAAATGTGAATCATTTCCGGCACAACCGACTGTCGGCGCGCCACGCACTCAAAGACAGAATCATCTTAGGAAAGTGGCAACGTATATATTTTATCACTGTGCTTACTATTAAATATTACGATTGCAGTCTCAATTGGACAACATTCGACAATAAGTGAAGTATCGGAAATACACCCTGCTGATGGCTGTGGCTCTGGAAATAGATATATCTGTACCATTCTTATGACCTGACATACTCTTCACTTTGCTATAACAGTATTCCACGTCAGATCCATACCTTCCTTACGACTGGACATATTTATTTCCTTCGCACATGTCAGAACACAAACACATACTTTACAAGCCTTATGCTCAAGGCAAACCTATCACGGATCCCCTACTACTAAGTATAATACTTCGCCAATAACTGATTGCTGGTGATACGAAATAATACTGAGTGAAATCAGCAGTGGGTGGACATGTCTCGTAAGTTTTTCTTGCGAGTGCTACCACTGTGTCTTAGAGAGCCTTAATCGTCTTATAAACTGCCAGATGTTAAAAAACACGATCTCAACAACTACTGTATGTTACTGTCACAAGCAGTCTTGGTTCTACAGGTGCATACAAATATCCATGTTAAAAGCTATACTGGCTTTATAAATCGAGGTATGACATTACCTCCGAATGAAGTGGTTTTTCTAGACAAATACCGCGACACTGAATACAGATGGTGATCACCAGAGTATTTATTATCAGACCAACTTTGTGGTTACACATCGCCGACGATGCAACCTCGTGATAAAATCACCGAATTCAGAAAGTGATTCAGCTAAGGAATGTGGTATGAAACCGGTATTTGCAACTCCCTCATGCCACCAATGGATATTTCTCCAGTATTTATAACACATTCTGTCTCAATGCCACATCAGAGGTTTGGTGATATCTCGACTGGGTTACAGGCGATAGTTGATTGAGAAGGATCACAAACACTAGATGGTTTGCTGATCGAGGTCATAAGAAATGCGCACTAGCTTTTCAGATCTCTAGTGTTACGGTATCCGCTAGAAATCATGTCTATAATTTGGAATCAAGTCTTTCCATTCAAGAACATACCTGCGTTGTATCCAATGGAGAAGTCCTTTAATGATTACGGCCACTAGTGAACCATATTTCTGTTACTCTCATATCTCGGAATGAGCCACCTTTTGTCAAACTTATCTGCTACATTTAAGTTTTAGATAGTCCCTATGACTCTGGCAACTGCTGCCATTTCTGCAGCTTTGAGCATGTGATCATTCCAACTTGAGTCTGAACTGAGCAGAAGTCGGAGAGAGCAATATCCACCACCTTCTGCAACCTGTGTAGAAACAGTGGCCTGAGTTAGTGCGACAGGGACCGTGTTTTGACCATTTGGTGGGAATGGGAACAATTTGTCATAGCAGAGTAGTGTAATTGAGCATGAGTCTTTCCATATTTGAAGATCTGTAGGCCACTTTTGCAGGGTTTAACTGTCAGTGCATATGGCGATCTGTACAAAATAGTTTTTCCGCTGAAAGTCTCGTCTGCAGAAAGAAAAAGGCGGACAGTGGTTCCACACCGGTAGCATCAGTAATTTGGCGGGTAAATTCAGTAAGAGCCGACAAGAATGGTCCATTCATTCGCAATATATTGTTTGTGCTGGGACTTAGTAGCCCCTACATAGCGGTGAGAACGTTTCCGTTTGGAGATGTTTGTTGAAAGCAGGACTTCACGACTTCCAGGATGAGGTGTCACTTAGGACCATCAGGAGTAATGCATTCGGTGTTATTCTCGGCTATTTTCGTAAACAGGTTCTGTTAGGACAAGAATTTCCATTCAGAGAAGCTGAGACATCATGAAAGCTCCTACAAAAGCGACGGTTAACTATTTCTGCAGCACTTTACAAATTCCAAGAAGGGACTGATAAGTAATGGACGGGCAGTCCCGTTAGGATCGAGAGGGAGAATGTAGTCAGTCTTATTCTGGGCTATTTTCGTGAACAGGTCCCGTTAGAACCAGAATTTCCATCCAGGCAAGCTGAGACATCACGAAAGCTCCTACAAAAGCATTCGTTAACTATTACTGCAGCATTTTGCTATTTCCAAGAGGCAGACTTGGCTCTTCTTTGCATAGACATGTGACGTCAGTATATCATTGAGGACCCTTTAGCTGGACCTTTGCAGGTGAGCTGCTACACAAACATCTCACGCTTGGCAATTAGGCCTGTGCCGCACCAGCAGGTACGCATGGTGGCTGAGTAAACACACACGTGGCCAGAGGCGTCTCGCATGGCCTGTTATGATCGCTGGGGAGAATGCAAACGGTGCTATTCTGGGAAGCATTGCAACACATTTCTATAGCGCTTTCCGAGGGGAGACTTGGCTCTTACTTACATAGACCTGTGATGTCAGGATAACATTGAGAACCTTCTAGCTGCGTCTACGAGGGTGAACTGCTGTGCAAACATCACTCTCAGCACTGTACTGGCAGGTACGCCTCAGCCACAGTGGTTAGGTGAACACATGCGGATCCAAAGGGTGACCTGGCTGTTATTTACATAGACATGTGACAGCAGTATAACAACCGAATAATTCTAACGGTATACCTGAAAATAGACGCAACTTTCACCTGCTGGCTGTAAGTGGCAGTGGTGTGTGAGCGTTGGCTAACGCCCTGGCGTTTGTTTCTCCAGCGGAGGCTTGAGTGTGGCTAGCCATGCAAGGAGCATGTACGCGGTCGGCGGCGCCGGCACGTGCACGCGTTGGAGTCTGTGATATGTCGTGCGTGGTTAATGGTAGTTCGAAAGCATGTTTTTACATGCAATGAGTGTTTGTGCACTGCATTATTTTCGGCTGTCTAAGCTTTGTGAGCTTGTTGTCAGAGCGTTATACAGCATTATTTTGCCAATTTTACCTGTAGTGAACGTGTTTGTTGTATTATTTTGTGAACAGGTCCATAGGCTGTGCAATGCATTATTTCGACACTGAGCTTGTTTGCAGAACCTTTTACATGCATTATTTTGACAATTTACGAGTAGTTTGCATGACTGTACATCAGTGAACAGCTCTGTATGCTGCGTACTGCATTATTTCGACAGTTTATAATTAGTGAGCGTGGCTGCAGAGCATGTTACATGCATTATTTCCGTGATTTACGAGTAATTTGCAGATCTGTAGCTATGTCGTGTGACCTCAAGCACACCAGAACAAGTGTTTTGTATCAGTGTAATAAATGAACTATGTGAAATCCATCCCTGAATAAATTGTCCCAAAATAAATAAAGTACACTCCTTCCTCTCTCCAGCAGTCAAGGACAGACCGAGTCCTTTTCCCGCCATTTTTCACCCGACCGCCATCTTAGATTACGTCATGGGAGGGACGATAGTGCCCTCTGGTGGCAGTACTGTGCACTAGGTCAGTTGGACTCTGTACCTCATGGTGAACACACTAGATGGAGCTACTGCCTCAAATTGTTTAAATAAAGACTGCCAGAAAAAATTAAGACTTACATCTGTACTATCCAGCACAGGCTGAGTTCTTTTCCTGACAATTCCAAGGAAGAGTTGGCGGTCAGATGACTTAGGTTAGTGGAGAAAGCGCAAGTGACCTTCTCTCCTGGCGTTTTCTTAGGTAAGTGGAGGTAGCCCAAGTGCCTTTTTTACTGCCAAAATTTGAACTTCCCACCATTTTGGAGGGGAGGGGGGGGGGCAGTGAGGGGAGGTGGTAGGTTAGTCGATATAGCCCAACTGACCTGTTTTTCCGCCAAAATTTGCACTTCCCACCATGACGTCATTGCAATGTATGCACATCTATCGCCGCCATCTTCGATCCGCTATCTTGAATAAATTTGCCAACAATGCAACCTTGGGCTGTGATCTCTTTGCCCTACTTCTTACGTTTCCAGAACATAAAAAGGCGATTATAATAACGTAGGCTCTTGTAGAACTTTGCGTATAAGACATACTGAACCGATATGTTGTTGATAGAAGTTAAGAAAACTGTGGCTTCTTAATATTTCTGGCATTGAAGTAAGATCTTATTTGTGTCTCCATACGTCATAACATCACATTCGGACGCAGGGGACTGAAATATATGTAACCGAACTGGATTTTCTGGGAATGATCTGTGATTTACACTTATCTGCTTATCTTAGAGGTAGCTTGTCGTGGTCCGTTGAAGAAAAGAAACCAAGGTCTGTTGGCAATTTGTGTTTGAGTTTAATCGTGTCCTTCGATCTGCGAGCTCCGAAACAATTTGCCTAGTCAGGTTTGGACCGCTCGTTTCCAAAAGATATGTCAATGTTCCGTAAAAGGATGTTTCATGTCTAGTGGGGATCCATTGTGTATAGCCTTCTTAACCACGCCGTCTGCTTTCTCGTTACCTTTACTTTCATGATGTGCGTTAATTCGCGTAAATGTAATTTGCGTTTGTCTTCTTAGGCATTCGTAGTAAACAGGTAGAATTTTGGGTAGATGCTCGTTACTGATTTTCGAGAATTTAGTCCTAGATAGTGTTTTCTGCACTCTCATAGAGTGTGACAGAATTACAAAAGACGAGTAAAGTGCAACACTGCATCGCTTTCAAGCCTGCTGGAGCGTTACCAGGTATATCGAGGTGTGCTGGGAAATGAAATTTTGGCTATATGCGAAGCTGAGAACTGAAAACAACGCATTGTTTTATTTTCGTCTGCAGTGTTCAGCTGTATATGTGAATTACATAGCTCCCATGTTCCTCCATCTGCGATGTTTTGTTTACCTGCAAAAAGGCAGCCTTTCCATCAGTAGTTTCAAATGCAGTTATATAGAAAAGCAGGCCACTGTGTGTTCTAGAAATTTTCGCAGCAAATGCTTGCAAATTCTTTGTATGCTGAATTGAAATTAGCGTATCTTGCCTCATAGTTCAATGAGTACTGACCTAATATTAAACGGTTTCTCGTGTCCTTCAATGAGTTGTGCATGAGATGGTCTACATTTCATAGCCCCTAAGCAGGTGCGCTACAGTCTCTTTCATTCCTATAATAAGCTGCTGGTTGATTATTTATATAGTACGAACCCGTAACCCAGTTTGGATCGAATGAGAAAACGGTACAGAAGTATCAACGGCAAGAGCACCCCACCCCGTATAGTTAGGTATGTGTATGAAATAGAGAGTGGGAAAAGAAAGGGAAGGGGTGAGTGGCAGTACGTGATTTCCGGCGACACAGAGCAGTGTGGAAATGCAGTGGCGGAAGTTCAAAATTTGTGCCGGATCTGGACTCGAACCCGGATTTATCGCTTCTCGTGAGCGGTTGTCTGAACGGCTTCAGCCATCCTGACACGCTCTCTTACCGACCCAGATTTCCAACTTCTGCGCATGCTGCAGTGCAGCGTCTCTCGTCCATTAACCCTCTACTCGCAAATTATTGATTCCCGCAAGAGTACGGGCTATAGTAGTGCATCCGCAGTGAAACAAACGTCAAGTAGCCCTTACATTGGTGCACATTGCATTTTCATATCGCTTTGCAACGTTGCGCCCAGCTATTTAATCGACGTGACTGTGTCAAACAGCGTACCACCAATACTGTATTTAAACATTCCTTCTCATCTGAATTAGCTTATATTTTTCAGCATTTAGAGCAAGCTGCCATTCATCACACCAAATAGAAATTCTGTCTAAGCTGTCCTGTATCCCCTTACAGTCACCCACTGACGATACTTTCTCGTATACCGTCATCAGTCAAACAGTCAAAGATTGCTGTTCACCCTGTCTGCTAGGTCATTTATGTATATAGAGAACAATAACGGTCCAAGCACACTTCCGTGGGGCACTCCTGACGATACCCTTGTCTCTGATAAACACTCGCCGTCCAGTACTTAAGAAGTCTTCGAGCCACTTACGTATTCGGGAACCTATTCCTCATGCTTCGTCAACAGTCTGTTGGGAACATTGCATGAAACTAAAGTTCCCTTTCTTCCATGGTTGGCAGGCTATAGTGTGGGCAAATGCTTCCTAAATTGCGCTGATTCCTTGACATAAGCTTTCCAACGTCATAGAAATTTTATTCGAAATCATAATACGTACAAGAACTCTGCAGCAAACATATGTTAAGGATATTGGTCTGTAACTTGGCGGTCCCGTCCATTTACCCTCCACCTGCGCTTTTTTCCTGTCGCTTGGGACTTAGCGCAGGGTGAGATATTTGCGATAAATGTAAGCTAAGTAATGGGCCAATGCCGAACAGTACTCTCTGTCAAGCCGAAGTGGGATTCCATCTTGACCTGGCAACTTTTCTTTTCAACATTTCAGTTGCTTCTCAACGCCAGGGATGTCTATTTCTGTGTTCTTAAGGGGGTCTGCACGGTCCTCTTACGTAAACGATTTCTTGACTGCGAAATTTTAAACTTCGTCTATCCTTTTGCTGTCTTCTATTGGCACACCATGTTGGTCGACGAGTGCATGTATGGAAACTTCCGATCTGCGTAGTGATGTTACTTAGGCCCAGAATTCTCTCTTGTTCTTGGCAAGATCTTTCGGTGACGTATGGCGGTGGAAGTAGTTGTACGCTCCGCCCATCGAACTTTTTATAGACGTAGAAAGTTTTGCTAAATTTTGGCTGCTGAAATTTCCTCGTCTTTTTGAGTGTGTACTCAATTTCCTCGTCCTTCATTGCACTAAAAGTGCAATAATCTCTTCATCAGCATTTTCCTCAGTGGGTCTATTCTGTCCCTGATACGCTTAATCGGCACATACTGCTCCCGATCGCGATTGACAATGTTTAAACCTCCCCTGTCCTCTTGTTTTTACTGTTAATTGCCTTTTTGAAAATGACCTACTTGCCATGTGTGACATGCAGTTCATAAGTTGTGAATAAACTGTGTGCAATGGTTGGTATTTATCATTTTACTATATTTCTGAATCAAGGATTTTTCGTTATTTATACCAATCTGCGGTTTTCATGCTCCAAGTCGACTCATTAGAAAAAACTGTTTATTATTTTAACGACTGATAGTCATAGTTAAAAAAAGTAGTCTCATCCCTTACTGTCTTACTGTACAGGCAAGGATGTAATTTGGTTAAGATAATAAAGAGGCCACTGTCATATCCATTGATGTCTCCTGCCTATTCTTTCATATGGCAATCGCATGCTATGTGATGGGCGCTGAAATCGCCAAAAGTTAGGAATAGTTTTTTAAAGTGTTGTTACATTATTCGTAGATATTGTCCACAGTTCCGGCAATATGCGGGACGATGTACAGATGCAGTGCAAAACTGATAGCTGCCAGTAATTTTTTCTGCCGCTGTTGCTTGAAAATCGAGGTTGTTGTTGTTGTGGTCTTCAGTCCTGAGACTGGTTTGATGCAGCTCTCCATGCTACTCTATCCTGTGCAAGCTTCTTCATCTCCCCGTATCTACTGCAACCTACATCCTTCTGAATCTGCTTAGTGTATTCATCTCTTGGTCTCCCTCTACGATTTTTACCCTCCACACTGCCCTCCAATGCTAAATTTGTGATCCCTTGATGCCTCAAAACATGTCCTACCAACCGATCCCTTCTTCTAGTCAAGTTGTGCCACAAACTTCTCTTCTCCCCAATCCTATTCAATACTTCCTCATTAGTTACGTGATCTACCCACTTTATCTTCAACATTCTTCTGTAGCACCACATTTCGAAAGCTTCTATTCTCTTCTTGTCCAAACTAGTTATCGTCCATGTTTCACTTCCATACATGGCTACACTCCATACAAATACTTTCAGAAATGACTTCCTGACACTTAAATCTATACTCGATGTTAACAATTTCCTCTTCTTGAGAAACGCTTTCCTTGCCATTGCCAGTCTACATTTTATATCCTCTCTACTTCGACCATCATCGGTTATTTTACTCCCCAAATAGCAAAACTCCTTTACTACTTTAAGTGTCTCATTTCCTAATCTAATTCCCTCAGCATCACCTGACTTCATTTGACTACATTCCATTATCCTCGTTTTGCTTTTGTTGATGTTCATCTTATATCCTCCTTTCAAGACACTGTCCATTCCGTTCAACTGCTCTTCCAAGTCCTTTGCTGTCTCTGACAGAATTACAATGTCATCGGCGAACCTCAAAGTTTTTATTTCTTCTCCATGAATTTTAATACCTACTCCGAATTTTTCTTTTGTTTCCTTTACTGCTTGCTCAATATACAGATTGAATAACACCGGGGAGAGGCTACAACCCTGTCTTACTCCTTTCCCAACCACTGCTTCCCTTTCATGCCCCTCGACTCTTATAACTGCCATCTGGTTTCTGTACAAACTGTAAATAGCCTTTCGCTCCCTGTATTTTACCCCTGCCACCTTCAGAATTTGAAAGAGAGTATTCCAATTAACATTGTCAAAAGCTTTCTCTAAGTCTACAAATGCTAGAAATGTAGGTTTGCCTTTCCTTAATCTTTCTTCTAAGATAAGTCGTAAGGTCAGTATTGCCTCACGTGTTCCAACATTTCTACGGAATCCAAACTGATCTTCCCCGAGGTCGGCTTCTACTAGTTTTTCCATTCGTCTGTAAAGAATTCGCGTAAGTATTTTGCAGCTGTGACTTATTAAACTGATAGTTCGGTAATTTTCACATCTGTCAGCACCTGCTTTCTTTGGGATTGGAATTATTATATTCTTCTTGAAGTCTGAGGGTATTTCTCCTGTCTCATACATCGTGCTCACCAGATGGTAGAGTTTTGTCATGACTGGCTCTCCCGAGGCCATCAGTATTTCAAATGGAATGTTGTCTACTCCCGGGGCCTTGTTTCGACTCAGGTCATTCAGTGCTTTGTCAAACTCTTCACGCAGTATCTTATCTCCCATTTCGTCTTCATCTACATCCTCTTCCATTTCCATAATATTGTCCTCAAGTACATCACACTTGTATAGAGCCTCTATATACTCCTTCCACCTTTCTGCCTTCCCTTCTTTGCTTAGAACTGGGTTGCCATCTGAGCTCTTGATATTCATACAAGTGGTTCTCTTCTCTCCAAAGGTCTCTTTAATTTTCCTGTAGGCAGTATCTATCTTACCCCTAGTGAGACAAGCCTCTACATCCTTACATTTGTCCTCTAGCCATCCCTGCTTAGCCATTTTGCACTTCCTGTCGATATCATTTTTGAGACGTTTGTATTCCTTTTTGCCTGCTTCATTTACTGCATTTTTATATTTTCTCCTTTCATCAATTAAATTCAATATTTCTTCTGTTACCCAAGGATTTCTATTAGCCCTCGTCTTTTTACCTACTTGATCCTCTGCTGCCTTCACTACTTCATCCCTCAGAGCTACCCATTCTTCTTCTACTGTATTTCTTTCCCCCATTCCTGTCAATTGTTCCCTTATGCTCTTCCTGAAACTCTGTACAACCTCTGGTTCTTTCAGTTTATCCAGGTCCCATCTCCTTAAATTCCCACCTTTTTGCAGTTTCTTCAGTTTCAATCTGCAGTTCATAACCAATAGATTGTGGTCAGAATCCACATCTGCCCCAGGAAATGTCTTACAATTTAAAACCTGGTTCCTAAATCTCTGTCTTACCATTATATAATCTATCTGATACCTTTTAGTATCTCCAGGATTCTTCCAGGTATACAACCTTCTTTTATGATTCTTGAACCAAGTGTTGGCTATGATTAAGTTATGCTCTGTGCAAAATTCTACAAGGCGGCTTCCTCTTTCATTCCTTCCCCCAAATCCATATTCACCTACTATGTTTCCTTCTCTCCCTTTTCCTACTGACGAATTCCAGTCACCCATGACTATTAAATTTTCGTCTCCCTTCACTACCTGAATAATTTCTTTTATCTCGTCATACATTTCATCTATTTCTTCATCATCTGCAGAGGTAGTTGGCATATAAACTTGTACTACTGTAGTAGGCATGGGCTTTGTGTCTATCTTGGCCACAATAATGCGTTCACTATGCTGTTTGTAATAGCTAACCCGCACTCCTATTTTTTTATTCATTATTAAACCTACTCCTGCATTCCCCCTATTTGACTTTGTGTTTATAGCCCTGTAGTCACCTGACCAGAAGTCTTGTTCCTCCTGCCACCGAACTTCACTAATTCCCACTATATCTAACTTTAACCTATCCATTTCCCTTTTTAAATTTTCTAACCTACCTGCCCGATTAAGGGATCTGACATTCCACGCTCCGATCCGTAGAACGCCAGTTTTCTTTCTCCTGATAACGATGTCCTCCTGAGTAGTCCCCGCCCGGAGATCCGAATGGGGGACTATTTTACCTCCGGAATATTTTACCCAAGAGGACGCCATCATCATTTAATCATACAGTAGAGCTGCATGTCCTCGGGAAAAATTACGGCTGTAGTTTCCCCTTGCTTTCAGCCGTTCGCAGTACCAGCACAGCAAGGCCGTTTTGGTTAATGTTACAAGGCCAGATCAGTCAATCATCCAGACTGTTGCCCCTGCAACTACTGAAAAGGCTGCTGCCCCTCTTCAGGAACCACGTTTGTCTGGCCTCTCAACAGATACCCCTCCGTTGTGGTTGCACCTACGGTACGGCCATCTGTATCGCTGAGGCACGCAAGCCTCCCCACCAACGGCAAGGTCCATGGTTCATGGGGGGGGATGGGGGATTGAAATTTATTAGTACAGCACTTGCAAGTAAGTCATTCAAGCTATCCCCCCCTCCCCTTTTACCATAATTCCGAACTAATGTTATCACTTGACAGCCCCCAGATGTCAGAGTTTGGTTTTATCCATGTTTCAATTACTGCAACCATTGGAAAATGTTTTCAGGAAAGTCAATAATATACTGAGCAGCACTACAGTGTTTTGAATAAATTTGAGCAGCTTATTACTGACGCCGGGGGAAACGTCATGCGCGTAAAAATAACGAAAATTTGACCAACAGATGGCGCTGTAAGCGTCAGAATACGCACTGCTACAGACGCGCGGCACGCGGTGCGTCCGAGCCTCCCGACATGACTCTCCATACAGGATCGCGCAGTTGCTGGTAAAGCTCTCTTACAAGAATTGTGACAGTGCGCCGGCAGCCCTGCAGAAGTTCCACTTAACGGAATGAAAAAGGCATTGGTTCGAGTCTGGAGAAAATGATTACAACATTCGAAAAGACAGATTCCTTTGAAGTGCAGTGCGGCAGACGGAGGAAGGCAGTTGATACGACGCGTGTCAAAGAAAACTTGGAAATTTGTGGTAAGTTCCAATGGGACCAAACTGCTGAGGTCATCGGTCCCTAGGCCTACCCACTAATAAATAAACATATGCCCGGGGTCCAGACTCGAACCTCCTATGGGCGGAGCCGCGGCAAGGCACTCAAGACCACGCGATTACCCCGCGCGGCCAAATATGTCGATTTTTTTTAATTAAAATGGCTCTGAGCACTATGGGACTTAACAGCTATGGTCATCAGTCGCCTAGAACTTAGAACTACTTAAACCTAACTAACCTAAGGACATCACACAACACCCAGTCATCACGAGGCAGAGAAAATCCCTGACCCCGCCGGGAATCGAACCCGGGCGTGGGAAGCGAGAACGCTACCGCACGACCACGAGCTGCGGACTGAGCGGTGGTGTGCAAACATGCAGTGCCCGGGCAATTGGTCGAACGTTGGACATGCCTGCGAGGAGATTTCTTAAAATCCTATGTAACATTCTGCATTGTTATCCATACATACTCACCCATGTTTAGGAATTACTTCCTGCTGACCCCCCAGCAATACAAACGTTCGCTCTGGAATTTCTCGCTCGCATGGAAGTGAGCAATGAACGGTCATTTGACATTCTGTGGACAGACGAAGCCCATTCTCATCTTCAAGGACATATCAATACGCGGAATTGCAGAATATGAGCAACGGAAAATCCGCACGCACATCAACCAGTACCACTCCATTGTGCGAATATGACTGTGGTGCGGGTTGACAGTGTTGTTTACCGTAGGGCCATACTTTTTCGAGATGATTTCTGCGGGTCCTCTTGTCTCTACCGTCACTGGTAAACGCTGTCAGAGTCTTTCGCGCACCAGCGCCGTTCGAACCCTGCAAACTTGGAATCGTTATGCTCATTTTTATGCAAGATTGAGCTCCTCCGCACATTACACAGCCAGTGAAGCGGCTGCTGCAGAGGCATTTCGGAAATGCTAGAATTATCTGTTGTCATTTCACTACCGCCCGGCCGTCCAGATCACCTGATCTTGATTTGTGTGGTGTGTACAGTGCTCCAATTACGAACATTGCTGAATAGAAGGCACGCACTGCGCAATGCATTCTAGACGTGACCTCAGAGACATTCCATTTTGTTGTGCTACATTATGTTTTTCGATTTCAGCTTGTGGTAGAAAACGGTGTGCATCATACTGGGCATCTATTGCGCCAGTCTCACAATAATCAGGAACTGATATCATTTTGCTTTTTATGCGGTTTTTGGCCTCTGGAGAATTGAAAACCGATTTTTCCCATTCGCTGTGGTGCAATTTTCTAGTGGTGGATGGGCTTAACTAACAGTGCCGTGCGGTGGCCGAGCGGTCCTAGGCGCTTCAGTCCGGAACCGCGAGACTGCTACGGTCGGTCGCAGGTTCGAATCCTGCCTCGGGCATGGATGTGTGTGACGTCACGTCATTACGTTAGTTATGTTTAAGTAGTTCTATGTTCTAAGGGACTGATGACCTCAGATGTTAAGTCTCATAGTGCTCAGAGCCATTTGAACCATTTTTGAACAGTGCTACAGCTTTTGACTGGCGAACTCGTGCAATCATGTGGTGCATGGAACAATACGGATGGTGTAATTTGCAACTCAAACCGTAGCAGTCGTAATGCGATTCATCTATCATTCGTAGCCGACCCCATTTACGTTAAGAAGCCTACAGTGCCAACTATTGCTAAAATTTTCGTTTTTTCCCATGAGGCCCTGTGTCACAATATGCTGTTCAAACCTGAAGTCATTCTGAGCAGTGATTTTCTTTCCATAGCATTTTAAAACCGGAATATTAATTACAGACATTCCAATATATATCTATCACTCTCCTATCTTGAACGTTAGTTGTTGTTTCAAACGAAACCTTGATTGCGAATTGAATACGCAATGAATGAACGGATAAATCGCCTGGGATCACTGGCACTCCTTCCCAACTGCTGGATGTGCGAGGACACAGTAGCGGCTTCAGTGACAGTATTTAGCATACTTTTAACCCGCGAACTGGCAGGATTAAAAAGTTCCGGACGATCCAGATTATCTAATAGTATTCTAATCATAAGCCGATAAGCCATACAAGTATATCATACATGTTTCCTGTTAAAACAGACTGCGAGGAAGAAAACATAGCAGCACATTGTCGTGTATACAAATTTTATTTAAAATTGCATTTAAGGACAAAGGACAGTATATGGGCGAAACAGTTTGTCTAATGGTTTAAATGCCCGCTATTGTAGTTACGGGATTTGACTGAAGAAAACTAAACCACTCATTCTCGTTGCATGGCACAGCTTTTTCTTTCTTGTTGTCGCTTTGAATAGAAATCCTGTAAATTGTTGTTTAAAAAAATTCTAACCACTGGGCGTCTGGATGTTTACTACAGTATCGTGCATAAAATTATAAGCAAAAACGTTTCGAGGTTTTAGCTATGTAAAATAAATTTGTCAAGAACTTGAGGGATTTTTGGTAACGCTGTGAAACATAGACTAGGCTTTATATACTGAAGTAGCACGGATTTTTAACACATATTTCTCTCTCTCTCTCTCTCTCTCTCTCTCTCTCCCTCCCTCTCTCTCTCTCCCTCTCCCTCCCTCCCTCCCTCCCTCCCTCCCTCTCCATCTCTCTCTCTCTCTCTTGTCCATCCGAACGTTTATTAGAACATCGTGAAAAATTTGAAGTAATTCGGTCAAAAACTTTCCCAGCATTTTCCTAGAAATGTCGTCCTCTTGGATATACCATTATATATTAAAGAAACATGTAACCTATGTCCATCAAAGTGTTAAATTAGAGCAGCATCGTGTAAAATTTGAAGTAAATCAGTCTCGAACTCTTCGAGAGTTTCTATCTAAACTTTCCCCTTTGTATATACAGGATGATTATAATTAAAGTTAAGCTTTGAAACCTCTGTAGAAATAACACCACTGGTCAGTATGACGTAAAATTGCAACGGCATATTATCGGAGAAGGGAGGAAACGTATGGCGGAAGAAAAATAAATAGTTACAAAATGTAGCAATAGATGGCGCTGTAAGCATCATAATTTAATAGTGGTAGACTACAAATGACAAATGAATCATACAACAATGCCTAAGGTGTACGTTTGATGTTCAACAAACTGCACTATTCAGTGTGCATGGGTGTACAGGTGTGATACTAATAGTTACTTAAGTCCATCCACCACGGCAAGGTCACATCACGTCGGATGGAAAAAACCGGTTTCCAATTGTCCTGAGGCCAAAAACCGCATAAAAAGCATCAATCAAAATCAAATCGGATTACTAATTTCCTGTGACTGGCACAAAACATGTTCAGTATGCTGCTCACCGTTTTCTGCAACAAATGGGAATCGAGAAACAGCACGTTCCGTAACTGATCGAAGTGTTCCCGAGGTCACGTTCAGAATGTGTTGCGCTATGCGTGCCTTCAATGCAGATAAGTTTGCAGTCGGAACACTGAACACAACATCTTTCAGATAGCCCCACAGCCAGAAGTCACGGATTAAGATCAGGTGATCGGGACAGCCAGCCTGTAGAAAATGGAGGCGGATAATTCTGGTATTTCCGAAATTGCGCTTCAGCAGTTGCTTAACTGGATTTGCAATGTGGGGAGGTGCGCCATCTTGCATAAAAATGATCCCATCCACTCTGTTGGAGAGCTAGAATGACGTGGTAGCGCAAAAAACACTCATAGCGCTTACCAGTGACGGTACAGTTAACAGGACCGGAAGCACCTGTCTCTTCGAAAAAAATATGGCCCTATGATAAATTATGCCGTAAACCCTCACCACATTGTGACTTTTTCAGGATGAAGTGGTACTGTTTGATTTGCGTGTGGACTTTCCGTTGCCCACATTCCACAATTCTGTATATTGACATATCCTATCAGATCGAAGTGGGCTTCGTCTGCACACATCATCTTCCACGGCCAATCATTGTTCACCTCCATGCGAGCAAGAAATTCTAAAGCAAAGTTCTCCCTTGCTGGCAGGTCAACAGGAAGCAACTCGTGCACATGGATAATTTGGAATGGATAGAAAAGAAGGATGTTTCGTAGGATTTTACTCACTGTGCTCACGGATATGTCCAACGTTCGGAAATTCTTCGTGCACTACACGTTTGCAAACCACCACTCGTCTCCTCTTGCTGTGGCCACTGCTTCCACTGACAACCTGTTTTTCGAATTTCCGAATCATTTCCTCCACACCCACGATCGTCATCGGATCAACCCCCCCCCTTTTTTTAACCCTTCAGTGTCCGGAACTTCTGCCGAGCGACGTGTACACTGTCATAATTCTTGTAATGCAGCTTTACAAGCAGAGCGCGATCCTGCTTTGAGACAGTCACGGCGAACGTCGCAGACGCGAAAGGAGGGAAAGCCGTGTACCCGGCGCGTTTCTACCAACTTCAATGGGTCGTGCGCATCACAGGCGTTTTCATTTACGTATTCTGACACTTACTGCGCCATCTATTGATCAATTTCACACTATTTTTTTCTTCTGCCATACGTTTTCCCCCTTCTCCGATAATATTCTGTTGCAATTTGACGTCATTCTGACCAGTGGTGTTATTCCTACAGCGTTTTGAAAGTTTAACTTTAATTATAATTACCCTGTATTTAAAAAATATATAGTTACGTCTATCCAAGTGTGCATTAGAGCATATTGCAAAAATTTGAAGTTAATCGGGCAAGAACTTTCCGAGATTTTTTTGGTTACAACGGTAAACGCCAACTTGTCTTATATGGTCCAGATTGCCTTTATTAGGTTAGGTTAACTGTGTTATCAAATTTAATATTTCAGACACAAGCTTTTCTGTTAGCGACGGGTTCTTGTCGTCCGCTCCTGGAAGTTGCCCAAATACGCGCTACTGTTGAGAAACTGGAAGGCGAAGTCCACTCCATAATGGAAGTGCAGTTGTCCAGTGGAACCAAAATTTTACTCAAAGTTCAAGTGGATGTAGATTGTAATGATTAGGCAGAAATGAAGAGGCCTGCCCGTGGAATGCTAGCGTGGATAGCTGCATCAAACTAGTCTTCGGACTTGAGACCATAACAAGAACAAAAACATGACCATTATTAGTCGACTAGAATATTATTTACTGCACCTGGTGTTTGATCTATCGTCTGTTTTTATCGTGATATTTTACGATGACGCCCTGCAGCAGTTGATAATAGATGCACAACTGTCAGTCACAGTGCGATGCGATTTCTTTAGCCACCACCGTATTTGTTTACTGTAACGTCACCGTTTACTGTAACGGTCACGGGAGGCCAAGTGCAAATAATATTTTGGGTCGGGTAATACCCGCACTGGAGTGAACACTGGTTATTACTGGGAGTCCAATAACTAATCAAAGTTTGGATAAGTTCTTTGTCCCCGTTACATGGCTGATAGGAGCATCCTCAGTCTGCTTTTTCTGTATTAATGGCCTACTAAACATCTTTAATCCATAGAACTCCGCGTATGATCTCCGCATACTGTACCCGTATGTTTTAACTCTACCCCTGATCCTGCATTGATTTGAAAATATATCTGCGCTTTTTATCACCTGTTTTTACAACACCAAGCGGTTGTACTTCAAGCAGCTCCACATGCGATCTACACAGGATGTATGTGGCTATTTTAACTCTTATCTCTCCCACACCCATAGAAGAAGAAATTCAACAAACATCACAACTAGGTAGTGAAACACATGTCTTCTACTGAGCAAGTTATCACTGCTGTTACGGTACTCATTTTAGAATACATGTTTACTAGACTTCGTTGCTATGAATGATCTATTAGAGTATGGACTCTGCAAACCACCGCGAAGTGCATGGCAGAGGATGCATCCCATTTACCCGTTATTATTAGGGATACTTCCCGTTCCATTCACTTACGGAGCGCGGAAAGACAGAGTGATTGAATGCCTCTGTGCGTGCTCCAATTATTCTAATCACGATCCCTACGTGAGCGATACGTAGGGGATTGCAGTGTATTTCAAATCATGTAAAGCCCGTTTTTGATATTTAATTAATAGAGTTTCTCGGGATAATTTACGTTTATCGTCAAGAGTCTGTCTGTCAATTCAGTTGCTTCACTTATCTCTGTGAAACTCTCCCATGGATCAAACAAACCTGTGACCATTCGGCAAGTTTGGTACTTTTATGGCTTAAGTTGGCATCACTGGGATGAGCCCTGTTCAGCTGTCGTATCAACATTGTTTTGTTTATAACCTCAAAAATACATTTCAAGATGGCGAGTCCGCTTGAAACGTCCCCATTAGTTGAACAGCGTTCGATGTTCGTTTCTTACTTGCTGAAGGCGAGAAACCAGTGAATATGTACTGCAGAATGTCTCAAGTTTATGGTGAAGGTTGTATGAATCGTATAGATTTTTAAAAGTGGATAGAGCAGTTCAAAAATGGTCGCGAGTCAGTGACTGACGTACATCGTTCTTGCCGACCAGTTGCAGTTTGAACTCCTTCACTTGAAAGTCGAATTGATGACGTTATTCGTGCCGACCGCCGTGTGACTCTTGAAACGATAGTTGAAAAAGTTAAAGTTAGTACTGGTGCTGAAGCATCGCAAAACATGTGCAAGATGGGTCCCAAAGGAGTTGATACGGCTACACAAGGAAACAAGGTTGAGAGTGTGCACAGAGCTAAAGGAACGTTATGAAAGAGAAGGTGAGCACTTCTTCAACAAAATTTTAACTTGTGGTGAAACATGGGTTCACTATTGTGAGCCAGAATCTAAAAGACAAAGCATGCAGTGGAAGCACACCACCTCACCTGTCAAGAAAAAATTCAAAACCCAAGCATCAGCAGGAAAAGTCGTGTTGACGGTGTTTTGGGATGCTGAAGGTCCATTTTGTTGTGATTTTCTCGAAGAGCAGCGTGCAATGAACAACCAATACTACTCGGATTTGCTTTTAAACAAGGTGAAGCCAGCCATGAGAGAGAGACGTCATGGATCTCAGAGAAGAGGTGTGATTCTTCAGCAAAACAACGCACGTCCTCATATTGCTCAACTAACTTGTGAAACCATCAACAAAATGGGCTGGGAAGTACTGCCTCATCCCCCTTACAGTCCTGATTTCCATTTGTTTGATGCACTGAAGGAGGCATTACACGGGAAGATGTTCCAGGACAACGAGGACGTGAAAACGTTTGTGGGAAATTGGTTCAAATATCAAGATAAAAGAGTTCGTTGCAGCTGGGATAAAAAAAGCTTGTAGCCCGTTGGAACAAGTTCATAAATGTTCAAGGGGATTATGCTGAAACATAGAAAAAGCATTGTTTTGTAAAAATTACGCTTTTTTCCAGACCAATTTGTCTCTTTAATTACTGAATGACCCTCGTAGAGCCGGCCGCGGTGGCCGTGCGGTTCTAGGCGCTCCAGTCCGGAGCCGCGCTGCTGCTGCGGTCGCAGGTTCGAATCCTGCCTCGGGCATGGGTGTGTGTGATGTCCTTAGGTTAGTTAGGTTTAAGTAGTTCTAAGTTCTAGGGGACTTATGACCACAGCAGTTGAGTCCCATAGTGCTCAGAGCCATTTGAACCATTTTTTTGACCCTCGTAGCACTGGTCGCACAGATGATTTGTAGGCAATCTACTTTGTAGACTGATTGCACTTCCCTAGTTTTCTACCAATAAACCGAAGTCTACCACCTGCTTTACGCACGACTGAGTCTATATTGATCACTCCATTTCATATCCTTACAAAGTATTACACCCACGTATTCGTGTGAGTTGGCCGGTCCAGCTGTGACTCACTGATATTGTAGTCACAGGCTATTACTTTTTTTTGTGAAGTGTAGAATTTCACATTTACGAAGATTTAAAGCAAGTTCCCAATCATTGCACCACTTTGAAATCTTATCAAAATCTAACTGAATATTTATGCAAGTTCTTTCAGACACTACTTAATGATAAGCAACTGCATCACCTGCAGAAAGTCTGAGATTACTATTAATATTGTCTGCACGGTCATTAATAAACAACATGAACAGCAAGGATCTTACACATTTCCCTGGGGCACACCCGAAGTTACCTGTATATCTGGCGATGACTCTCCATCCAAGACAACATGCTGCGTCCACCCTAGCAACAAGTCTTCAATCCAGTCACAGATTTCACTTGATACCCCATATGACCGTACTTTTGACAATAAGCGTAGATTGGTACTGAGTCAAATGCTTTTCGGAAATAAAGAAATACGCATCAATCTGTTTACCTGTATCCAAAGCAAAGCTTTCAGTGTATCAACGAGAAGAGGGCGAGTTGGGTTTCACATAATCGATGTATTCAGAATACGTGCTGGCTCGCATTCAGGAGATACCTAATCATGTTTTACCTCAGAATACGTTATAAAATTGTACAACAAATCGATGTCAAGTATATTGTGTGGTGTCACAGCCAGACACCACACTTGCTAGGTGGTAGCCTTTAAATCGGCCGCGGTCCGCTAGTATACGCCGGACCCGCGTGTCGCCACGGTCTGTGATTGCAGACTGAGCGCCGCCACACGGCAGGTCTAGAGAGACTTCCTAGCACTCGCCCCAGTTGTACAGCCGACTTTGCTAGCGATGCTACACTGACAATTACGCTCTCATTTGCCGAGACGATAGTTAGCATAGCCTTAAGCTACGTCATTTGCTACGACCTAGCAAGGCGCCATTACCAGTTAATATTGAGATTGTAAAACCTGTACAGTCAAGAGCGATGTACACCAATTATGGATTAAAGTTAAGTATTACATCAACTACGTACTTTATTTATTAGACTCAACTCCTTTAATTGTTCCAGACCTCACGCCAACTGCGTGAGCTTAAACGCGTGCTATTCGGCTACAAGTCATAGTGGATTGGCTGTCGGGTCAGTCCACTACATATTGGACGGTAGTTCCGTGGATCATTTTTATTACCCGTCTTGTAGACGGGTGTTACCTGTGTTTTCTTCCAAATACTAGGCACGGTTTTTTTTGTTCGAGGGATCTACGACAGATAGAAGAGGGACCAACTTAGCAGCATATTCAGGATAGACCCTGATAGAAATTCCATCGAACTCTGGAGCTTTGTTCAATCGTAACGATTTCATAGCTGCTGGTAAACCTTTCGGGATGTGAGGTCGTTGTCCAAGAAAATCTTCTGTTCCTGACGTTTCGTCCAGGACTGCGCAGGACATCTTCAGAGGCGCTCCTCCGCTGTCTTGCCGACTGGAGGGGCGCCTCTGAAGATGTCCTGTGCAGTCCTGGAAGAAACGTCAGGAACAGAAGAGTTTCTTAGACCACGACCTCACGTCCTGAAAGGTTTACCAGCAGCTGTGTCATCCGGTCGTGAAAGCCTTCTTCTATTAACGATTTCAGTTATTTCTCAGCAGCACTGACGCGAATACTGATTAGAGTAGTCGTTTCAGTGGTACGAGGAAACAATTGGAGCAATTCTCCTTTGCAAAGGAACTTTTGAAAACGGAGTAAGCATTTGAGCTTTGGCGGCTACCGTCGTTCCTATCCTACTCTGAATGTTCATCATTCCAGCTAGGGCACCCTTTACATTGACTTTATTTAGGTGGCTGCAACGAAGAAAAAGGAGACTTCAGTATATTAAGTCTTCAGTGATGCTTTCTTTTCTGATTTCCAGCCGAATAACGATTACATTATTTCGTCTTCAGAGGCCGTTTCGTAGATAATTTTCTTCTAGGCCTCATATTCGTGTCTTACGGGCGAGTCCGATGCGAAGCCGCGAACACGCTGCGTGCCAGTGTTTTTCTGAACTCGGCAGCAGTGCACGCTGACGCTACGGGCCGCCGGGTAGCAGCACCTGTAGAAATTCGGCCGCGATTACGCCGCCAGGGAGCAGCAGCGTCGCGTCGCCGATGCCGCCGTCGGCGCTACGTAACTAGTCAAGACTGAGCGGGGCTGCGGGCGGCGGCGGCACGGCCTTCTGGCGCGCGTAAGTTCACTCGCCAGCCTAGCGCTGGCAGCTGCGCGCTCTGCTAGCTCTATATTTCGGTGTTATCCTTTAAGTGTGCAAGGGAGTGTGTGTTCTGTTGACGCGAACATCGCTACGAGTGGCATGCTCGTAATGGCGATTAGTTTTATGGTCACTAGTGAAGAGCGTGGGCAATGTGTAGTATCGTGTGATGTTAGAATAGCTTTAGGCTTTCCTCTTTAAGTTACTGCCTGGAAAGCATAGCGAAGCATATCCTGACGCGCAGTTCGATGAACGAGATTGCGCCCCCAGTGCCAGAGGAATGCGTTAGGGCGGCGACTTCGATGACGTATCGAGCGGCTGCGAGTACAACCGAAGCGAACCGAACTTGATCCCCGGCCAGCCGGTAGCGCAGGCGCACTCACACCGGCTGCGGCCGTATTGTGCGCACTGTGCCGTTTCGCTGACGGCAGGGAAGGAGACTGGTGACTGGTGGACGAATTGTCGGGGCGCACAAGGGACAGCGCAGAGCAGCGCGGGACGGGACATGGGAGTCCGGTGGAGGCGTGGCTTCGCCGGGGGCTGGGGAAGCGGCTCGGATCAATGCAGGCGGCTGCGCTCGCCGCCCTTCACGCCACTGCTTGTGCCTTCACATTATCGTCAGAGCGCCGAATTAGCGACACGTGATTTACGCGTTTCTTCGCGCAATTCTATTCTTCCGTAATGTACATACTCGGCCTGTATGCCTGTAATGTACTCTACATCCTGCATTCTGTCAGTGTCTTCTGCGCGTATCTTTCCCCCATAGCTCTCTTTTTATCATTACCACCGTATACTGGCCACTAACCCATGATCTGTTGCGCGTTACTACAAGAGTCATTAGAGGGTCTTTTTATCACATTTACATGCAGTGCATCTTACGGAACACAAAAACTCAATCTATTTCCACTGTCATTTTTGTATGTTAGTCCTGAATTGATTGTGATAAGCCTGATCAAATATTGTTTTTCCCGAGTGATAGTTGTTTTACAGTATTACGGCCAGTGAATCAGTTGTTCAGATATCATAAGCACAGTGAAGTGAGCTTGAGGTATCAGTAGAGGGAGTGCAATTTCCTTACGAATGTCAGTAAACGCTTGAGGAGGAGGAGGAGGAGATTGTTCAAGAAAAAATGTTTGTAAAAATTTTATGCACTGTTAATTAGCGCATTCGAAACTTGTATTCCTTTCACCAATACCGTGCGTGTTTTTGGGGGAAAATGTGCGAAGATAGCCTTCGAACGAGTAAAGACGCGTTCATATTTCTGTTCACAAGAGTTTGGGAATGTTATGTTACCATCCATTGTTAGTTTACGAGAGGCTTTGTCACAAAAACAGGCGAAACTGGTACAGCAGTTCATTCATTACCGAGCTACACATGCTAGAGGATTGTTGCCAAGAATTACGATTTTGATAATTCAACAAACATATCGGCATTTATGTACCTTTTTTATCTTCTTCTTAGCCGGCCGAAGTGGCCGAGCGGTTAAAGGCGCTACAGTCTGGAACCGCACGACCGCTACGGTCGCAGGTTCGAATCCTGCCTCGGGCATGGATGTGTGTGATGTCCTTAGGTTAGTTAGGTTTAAGTAGTTCTAAGTTCTAGGGGACTTATGACCACAGCAGTTGAGTCCCATAGTGCTCAGAGCCATTTTATCTTCTTCTTCTTCTGAAGTGGTCAATCCAACGATTAGTTTGCAACAGCTACAATGGCAGCTTGTCTCCATTCTGTGCGTCTTTCAGCTTTTCTCTTCATTTCTTTATAGGTGTTACATCCCACATCTTTCACGATTTGATCCATGTACCTCAGTCGTGGTCTTCCTCTTGGCCTTTTTCCCTCGACATATCCCTCTATCATTGTGTTCAGGAGTCCTTTATGTCTTAATAGATGGCCTGTAAATTGCACTCTTCTTTTAACAATGTAACTCCAGAAGCTTCTCTTCTCACCTGCTCTTTCCAGAACCACTTCGTTTGTGCTGCTGTCAACAGCTTTTTTATCTAATAAAGATAAAATGTGTGTTCCTCCAATCAAATAAAGAAAATAAATAACTTTCTCACCAGTCAGTAATTCTTCTCATTCAATCCACATAAAATCACTCTTCCTTCATTAAACAACATTTTTAAAAAAAATTGTAGCGACCAACGATACAACACTTTTTCAGAATCGATATTCTATTTACATGTCCAACCAGAAGCAGTATTAGGAAATTGATTTTGCAGAAAACCCATATTTTATTTGCGAGCCCACGTACTTTAATATATTAATTGGGGCGCGTTTTACAATAACACGGAGAAAGCTGATTTGTTAACTTGCTTCTTATGATGGACTTCTGCACACTTGATAGTCGAACACACACAGTTAATGAGGTAATACAGGTAGTAACCTCTTCGGTAATCACTCATTTTCGTTATTTTTCTTTCGTGTTGCGAATGAGATTTGGAACAGGTATAACTCGCGAACAAAACGATAAAGCAAAAGCTTAACGCTAGACTTAAGCTCGGGGAAATTTTCTGCTGTCAACTAACCGTACTTGTTTCTTGCCAATACGTACCAGTAGCAGTTTGCCTGCCAGCTGCAAAACCTTTCAGTGGGAACTGGCCGAATACACGTGTGCGTGGAACACTTGATTGTCAAGGCTAAACGTCCCGTCACTGGGACAATACACACCAGTGAGCCAGTGCGGTAGGTGAATCAACCCCCCCCCCCCTCTCTCTCTCTCTCTCTCTCTCTCTCTCTCTCTCTCTCTCTCTGAACGGTTTGAATCTGTCATACGACGAATATGGGAGAACGTTCACGCTAGTGTGACACAATCGGGACCACGGCCCCTTTGTCATCAATAGGTTATGTAGTTGTTATTATTTGTGGATTTTTCCGTAACAAACCGTTTACGTTTCAAAACTGTTTGTCAGGAGTGTAGCGATTAGCCATAAGATAACACTGAGTTACAACTTCGCATGTAAATTGTTAACTGATTAAGTAGGAAAATCGTTGCAGTTCTTACAGAAACTACGTGTAATCTAAATGACGAGCGGCGGAGATTAATATGAAACAGCAGGCCCACCTTCTTAAAATGTTAGCCTTGCTCTTGGTCACACTGGTTCGCTACATACAGTACTCCTTGGACATCTATATATACGTGATACGTCTCTCTCTCTCTCTCTCTCTCTCTCTCTCTCTCTCTCTCTGTTGTAAGTGTAACGATTTGCTGGTTCTTTTGATAGTGTGGATACGAAAATTGTTAGCAGCTGGATTGGCGAGACCCGGAACTATTCTTTTAATTTTTTTATCAATGGATTGAGAACATGGCGTCTACTTTCGAAAAAAGGAGGAAAAGAACTGCAATCAGCCATATTTTTTGAATGCAAAATATTTGATCAGGCTAATATCCGCAATTGAGAAACACGTTAACAGAATAAAAAAAACCGTTTCAGTTATCAGTCATTTCTTGTTAATTGGATGACCGATTTCGAAGCCCGAAATTTTGACTTCAGGTGCAACCAAATAATTATGTTAACGTAAGTTTGTGGCGGTCGGGCCGGTGAGCCATGGTGGGGTCACAGCCACGTCAAACACACGCATGCGAGCATAGGACCAGCAACTTTCGTGTGTGTGTGTGTGTGTGTGTGTGTGTGTGTGTGTGTGTGTGTGACCCCACCATGGCTCACTGGCCCGACCGCCACACACTTCTGTTATCATAATTAATTGGTGCACCTGAAGACGAAACTTCGGGCTTCGAAACAGATCGTGCAATAAATTCTTACTGACAGCCGAAGCGGATTTTTATGCTATAAATAGGTTTTGAATGAGTGACTGCCTTGGGAGACAGATGAAAAAAGAACTTTTTACTTTCGATGCATAGTGCACTGACACGGCAGTGATAAAATTATGGAACAATGGGGAAATAAAAATAATAATGTAAAATGAATTGTGAGACGATTCAAAGTTCAGGACATCTGCATCCTTTTCAAGGGAAGCTTTTAGTGGAGACGTGACAATTTAAGTCCCGAACGTTTGCTGTATTGTGTAGATAAATGGTGAGAGCTTACTTAGTGTTGTTTAGTGTGTGGAATGATAGAATAAGAGCCGTGATGTTATGAAAAGCGATGCTACTACTTCACCTATCCACTAGAATGTCAGTGAGGTCAACGGTCTCGTATGACGAAGAGATCACCAACAACAACGCCAAATACGAAACTGCGGAGTTTGGAATTCAGCCCATGAATTTACATAATCTCTGGCAGTTAAGAGCTTTGCGCTACAGCTTCCAACACTTTATTTGGGTAAATTGTAATAAAATGTTCTCCTACTAACAGGGCTCGAATTAGTTACCCCGGCTAGAATGACACTTTAGCGACTATGGACGCTGATTGTGAGATTCCCCCTCGCAGAAACCCTTAATCCAACGTCTACATCTACATAAATACGCCACAAGCCTATGTGTGGCCCGTGGCAAGGTTACCTTTTTACAGTTACTAATAATTTCCTTTCCTGTAACACTTGCAAAAAGAGCGCGAGAAAAACGACCGTTCACATTCCTCCGCAAGAGCCCTAATTTCTTTTATCTTTGTGGTTGTTGTGCGGTATGTGTGTTGGTGGCAGTAATCGTTCTGCGATCAACTTCTCTGCATTTTGTCAATAGTGTCTCTCAATTAAAAAAAATTAAAAAAAACGTCGCCTTCTCTCCAGGGATACCCACTTGAGTTCCGGAAGCATCTCTCCATAATACTTGCATATTGATCGAACCTACAGACAACAAATAGAGAAGTCCGCCTCTGAATTGCTTCGATGTCTTCCATTAATCCAACCTGGAGGGGATCCCAACACTCCAGTAATACTCATGAATCTATTTTATACGCGGCCCCCTTGACAGATGAACTACATTTTCCTACAATTCTTCCAATAAACCGATTTCTTACCAGGATCATATCGCTGTGCAATGTTCCGCCTAGATATCTAATTGACGAGACTGTGTCAGGCAGCACACTACTAATTCTGTACTCGAACATTATGGAATCGCTTTTCCTACTCAAATGCATTAACTTACATTTTTCCTACATTCACAGCAAGCTGCCATTCATCACACCAACTGTAAATTTTTCCTATGTCATCACGTATCCTCCTAGTGACTCAAGATTGACACCTTCCCGTGAACCACAGCGTCACCAGCAAACATCCGCAGACTGCTGCACAACTTGTACCTGAGGTCGTTTATGTACCAGCGGAAAAATGCTCCTGTCGAAGCACGAAAGAGGCGACTATGCCCCCGAAAAACAAGGGCAGAAAAGGGAGGAACCAGCTACCTCAGTCCTCATCCCGCCTTCCTCACTAAAATTTTTAGCATGCGAAAATATTTGAGCTCTTTTAACGGAACATTCCAAATCGTTTTATCCAAGTGTCTCTTTTAGTTATGCCTTCATACTCAGCATCTCTCTTCCACTTTTTCCTTTTTCTCCCTTTGATTGACAGTATGTCCCACAGCTACTGTCTCTTCTCTCACTTATACTGTCTTCTTTTGTCTCTCTTTCCCACTGCAACTGTCTCCACCATTTCTCAGTAACTCAGAAATTCTGGTAGTTCCAACTTATATTTTCCCCTATATATACATGTTTAACATTTCGGTCCAAAATGCGGCCTGCCCCTATACCACTATTAATTAAATATTTTACGGAATTTGCAGTCTTTCCAGTTTTCCATAATTTTTGTAGGTAATTTTTAGTCCTTTCCAGGTACTTTAAGAACTACAGAAGTACCTCCTTGGCATATTTGCATAGGTGTGAAATATGTATTATACAGAGAAAGCGCTTCATAAAATTTTATTGGTGAATAAATGCTGACAAAAAACATAGTTTGGTGACTTCATAAACCCTGCGACGAACCTAGAACCGTTGTCATATGTTCAGACCCGATATTTCGTACGTAACTATAGTATATTTTAACACATTGGGTCTCAGTCAAGAATAAAGATATCGAAAAAATTTTCGAAGTTCTCCAAGAATATCATCTGAGCAATCCAAAGTAAAAATTTCGACGATTGGCCGTGATCTGGTGCTTCTCTCGGGGCTTTTATCACGCCTATGAACAAATGTTACCTTTAGATGCCGTCTAAGGTCCGTCCTAGACCACACCTAATGCAAAAGAACTGATTTGCTAAATGTACCTGGGCGTGAGGAAGTGGGTAATATTTAAATTTTGACCCTGTACTTTATCGTAGCTGCAGTGTACCCGTTCTTCCGATAAGTTACAAATGATCGGTAGGCCAAGGAATATCAAAAACAGTTAACCCCTTATCCCTGTGACCAACAGAACCCGCGATATGGAAATTGAGGTGGTGTATCTGTCGCAGTCACAAGGAGCTCAAATCCACCGAGACAGAAACCGAAGGTGCATGTGATATTGATTGTGCGAGACTCAGTATTAGGGGGGGGGAGTGGATTCTTCCTTCAGCTACCAGACTCACCTTGTGATGTATCCGAAAACTTCGAAAAACCTCGCTTCACTTGTACGTAGGCTTTCCAGTCATACTATAATCACCGGTGGAGACTTTAACCATCCAACAATTAACTGGGAAAATTACAGTTTTGTTAGTGGCGGGAATTTTGGGACATTCTGTGAACCATTACTAAATGCCTTCTCTGAAAAGTACCTAGAATAATTAGAAACTGCATCCATGATGAAAATATATTGAATCTGATGGCAACAAATTGACCTGAGCTCTTTGAGGATGTCCATACCGAAACTGGCATCAGTGACCACGATGCCATTGCGGCAACAATGATTACCAAAGGACAACTAAAATAAAGATATATATGTAAAGTAAAGTAGATAAAACATCAGTAGTGTCGTATCTCAACGAGGAACTTGAAACTTTCAGCATATGGTAGGAGCATATAGAGCAAATATGGCTCAAGTTTAAAAGAATAATAGATCATTCACTGGATAAATATGTATCCAGTAGAACAATTCATAATGAGAGGAACCCTCCACGGTATACAGTAAGCTGTGCCATGCACTTAACCGTGGTTTGCAGAGTATGTAGATGTAGTAGACGTAGATATGACCCTTAAAAATCGCATTTTGCTCGCGGTATTACTGCATAACAGGATTAAAACAAATTGTATGGTTATCGATAGAGCTGCTGAAAGAAACACGTTTGGCTCTCAAGAGCAACGCGTCATGCCTTCAGTGACTGCAGTAATAGAATATTGTCATATGATATTTCACAAAACCCAAAGAAATTCTGGCCGTATGTGAAGGAAGTATTTGGCACCAAAGTTTAGTGTTACCAAAGTTAGTGACCAGCTCCTAGCGAATGAGTCACGGACTGAAACTGAACGTAGCAAAGTGAACGGTGAAACTCTTTAACTCCGTTTTCAATTGTCCCTTTACAAAGGAAAACCGAGGAGAGTCAGTTCAATCCTCGTACCACTGACAAGATGATTCTAATCGGTATTAGTGTCAGGGGTTTTGAGAAATAGCTGAAATCGTTAAATCTGAATAAAGCGCCCATGGTCCCATGGAATCCCTATCAGATTTTATGCTCAATTTGCGGCTGAATTAGCCTCTCCCCTAAGTATAATTTATCGTAGATCTCTCGAACAAAAATGCATGCCCAGTACTTTGAATTACTGGAAAAAACCACAGATCACACCCGTGTACGAGAAAGATAGTAGAAGCTATCCACAAACCTACCGACCATTATCCTTGGCAGCGATTTGTTACAGACTCTTAGAACATATTCTGAGCTCGAACAGAATGATCTCCTGAATGCGAACCTGCATGGATTGCGAAAACATCGATTGTATGAAACCCAACTCGCACTTTTCTCACGTGACATACCGAAAGCTTTTGATTAAGGCAGTCAGTTTGATTCAGTACTTCTCGATTACCGAAAAGCACTTGACTCGCTACCACACCTACGCTTACTGTCAAAAGTACCATCGTATGGGGTATCAAGTGAAAACTGTGACTGGATTAAGGACTTTTTGCTAGGCAGGACCAAGCATGTTGCCTTGCACGGAGAGTCATTGTCAAATGTAGAAGTAACTTCGGTTGTGCCCCAGGGAAATCCTTGCTGTTCATGTTGTTTATCAATGACCGGCAGACAACATTAATAGTAATCTCAGACTTTTTGCAGGTGATGCAGTTATCAATGATGAAGTACTGTCTGAAAAAACTTGCATAAATATTCAGTTAGATCTTGATAAGATTTCAAGGCAACTTGCTTTCAGTGTTCGTAAATGTAAAATTGTACACTTCACAAAACGAAAAAGAAAAAACATACTAGCCTCTGACTATAATATCTGTGAGTCACAGTGGGTGAAGTAGGTGGTAGACTTTGGTTTATGTCCGCCCCGATAGCTGCGTGCTCAGCGCGACAGAATGCCGTGCAAAGGGCCCGGGTTCGATTGCCAGCTGGGTCGGAGAATTTCTCCTCTCAGAGACTGGATGTTGTGTTATCACCACCATCTCATCCCCATCGACGCGCAAGTCGCCGAAATGGGGTCAACTCAAAAGATTTGCACCAGGCGATCGGTCTACCGGATGGGAGGCCCTAGGCACACAATTCATTTTTCGGTTTATTGGTAGAATTCTGGGGAACTGCAAGCAGTCTACAAAGGAACTGCCAACAAATCAATTTGGCGGCCAGTTATAGGATATTGCTCAAGTAGGTGGGACCCGTACCAGAGAGGACCAACAGGGGATATTGAACGTATACATGAATGGTCACCGGTTTGTTTGATCCGCGGAAGAGCTTCACAGAGATGAATGAAGGAACCGAACTGGTAGACTCTTAACGATAAATGTTAACTATCCTGAGAAACTCTACTAATAAAGTTTCATGAACCAGCTTCAAACGACGACTATACGAATATATTACACCTTCCTACGTACCGATCACACAGGGATCGCGAGGATACGTTTAGAAAATTACTGCACCCACTGAGGCATTCAAACAATCATTCATCCCGCGTTCCTTACGTGAATGGAACGGGAAGAAACCCTAATAACTGGTACAGTGGAACGTAAGCTGTGCCATTCGCTTCACCGTGGTTTGCAGAGTATATATGTAGATGAAGATACGACCCTTAAAAAATCGCACTTTGCTCGCGGCATTGTCATGTACGGACCGATGTATTACTCGGACATGGAGAGAACAAGAGCGATCCTATCACACTTCCCTGGAGCCCTCCTGGCCATATCCTTACATCTGATGAACACACACGAAATTTCTTGTGATAGTAAGTTGTGTGCCAGAGGATGACTGCTGGTGCTTCTCTTATACCAATATAATAGGGACCTCTGTAATGACTTGAGGCTTTAGGTGGTGATCAGGGCTATTTTGTGTCCTGGCGTTGTCGTTCAGTTTCTTGATTCCACAAAGGTGTCAGAAATAAAATCAAGCGTATTTCTAGTCGACGCGAAAGTATAAAATGACTATCGACCATAAGGTGTGCAACATAAAATGGAAGCAAAGTGTAGCATTACCACGAATTAGAATATACGATGAAGTTACGTGCTGTATGACTCACACTTCTTCATAAAATATGATGACTTATCCATAAAATCACAGAGCTAAATTCAGGATTGTCCCAATTGATGCTGAATTGTAGAATATGTCAGAATAATTTGCTCACCTGAGCGGTACTCCTTTAGGCAGTTGGTGCAAGTTCTTGTCATGGAGGCTCGTACCACCGGTGGAATGGCCGAGCGGCCAGGGAGTCTGGTTCCTTTCGTGCTGCGAGTTTCAGTCTGCTATTGCAGCCCCTGTCAGTATTCGAGTAGTAGTTCCGCCGAACCATTTTCCCTAGGTAACTATTTTAAATGTGTGTTAGATCAACATACATACTACAGACCTCCTTCGCTTGGTTTTTTGTTCCACTAGTATATTTGTCTAGTGTTCCTGATCATTTCGCAAGGCTGTTGTTTGACGATATTCCAATGGGCATAACAGTTTTATTCAATTGCTGTCACAGTTCGCACATATTCATAAATTGATTATCGCACGAAATTAATTTTACGGCGATGAAACTACTGGATAATTTGGTCATGAGCAGTCTTTGGACTGCTTCCACCTACGCTGATCACGAAATTGAAGATATTAGATATATCCCCAGAGGCACCAGAGAAAAAGGCACCCACAACTTAAGGAGATTTCTATTTAAAAAGTAATATCTGGTAATACATTTATCCCACTATTAGACAAGACGGTCAGCGCCTTCATGGAAAAATGTTTGCGGTTGCCTACGGAACCATAGTTGTACCCCTATTCGCCCGAAGCTTGTCAGCAGCCATGAAAGTTGTTCTGCGGGGCTCCAAAATATGGAAAACGCCATGAGGAGAGATTGGAACTGTATGGAACACGCGTAAGGGGTCGCCAGCGAAACTTCTGCAGCGTAGTCCAAACAACAGGCACGCCAGATTCGGGACTGCAAGATCCCGCTGCTCACTGACTTTCAGGAAGAAGGGGCCGCAATTAATGCACAGCGGTACGAGGTGAGGTCACCTTGTAAAAATTGAAGCGCGCCATTAAATTCAAACAGACGTCCAGGAATGTTGAAGGACGGCATCATTCTGTTGCGGTCTAACGCCCGCCCAAATGTAGTCAAGGCTGTCCCGACTACACTGCAGGAGCCTCCTCCCCGGGGGGCTCACAACTCTTTCGTGAGTTCGTGCTTGGATACCACAGGGCCCTAGCCTTTGCTGCATTACTTCCTTATCGTGCTGCATGCTTATACTTCAACTATCACTATCCCCCTCTGCCCCTCCAGCAGATAGTTTTCTTGGTGCCGACCCTTCTTGGATGTGGTTTATGATTGGGCCTCGTGTTTCCACTTCCGGCGTATTCTACAAATTTCCATTATATAAATACAACGTCCCCATTGTTAGGTTTGACCTGCTACCATTTTCAAAATTCTCCAGAAGTGCGGATTGTGCAAGGGAAGTCGCCCTAAACGGCCATCTATGCACCCTTCTCTGTAATATGGTAATACACCCAAAACCCAGCTCAGTAGCAATCCCATGACATCTGGTGCGCTACTGCTCTCACCCTAATAAACTCCGCACAAGCCACCCCCAAAATGTGGCTGCAGAACTAGACTGACGGTATCCTATATATTCGTGGAATGTCTTCTACTTTAGGTCCTTCGTACTAAGTACAGACTTCCAGATTCCATGTCTGTAATATTAGTAGACAATTCACGAATGGTTGACCTGGTGCTCAATTTTCTACATGAAAGTGGTTTTTTTATTTTCAGCTATAAGGTTCTGCTTTACTCCTGGAGCAGGGGTAGGGTGATTGTGGTTGGAACCTCTCATCTTGTTTTCTAGGTCTGGGACACATGACAACTCCCCCATCCAACGACCACTCTTTTATCCTTCTGTTTTTCCGGTTTTAGGTTTGCCGTACCCTATAATGCCTTCTACTGTGTGTGGTTTTACCTTCCTCGGTTCATAGTTTGACCCCTCTGACTGGATCTCCCCACTTTTAGTGGACCCTCTCTTCTGCAAGTAACTTTTGAATCATGGAGCTGATGACCTCGACATTTAGTCCCATAATCCCTCCCAATCAATCAATCATAGTGGCCACCCCATTGTGGGGGTTCGTCAAGTACCTGCACAGTGGTAGCCTACTAACCACAAAGGGATTACACTGTTGGTACCTGAACTGAGAACTCACCATGTATTCCAAGGAGTATATGCCCATCATGATTGGGGCACAGGGACTCCAAGCAACAGATTACTGACCAGATAGCTCTTGCTGAGGCTGGGTGGTGCCATGGGAAGAGCCCCCGTTCAAAGGGGGTGGTCCCATGGCGAATCTGCTGCAAATGAAGCGGGTGAAGTTATCTACCTCTGGTGGCCATGAGGCCCCAAGTCTTATGAAAGGTCAGTCCTCTTTCAATGTGCAGAGACACAACCCTAAAATGTTCCCTTCCTTGGCTACGCCATGGGAGGAATGGGAGGCTATGTGGTAAGCATAGCAATACTCTCCCCTCTCCCCAATATTTGGTTCGTACAAGGACTGATAGTGATTCCTTCTTGGCCACAAAACCTTTGTTCTTTGTGGGGAACTTAGAAGACAGGTTTGGGGAAATGTTAGCTATCTCTAAAATGAAAAGTGGGTCAGTTTTGATAAAAACGGCATCCTCTGCCCAGTCATGGCCACTGCTCTCTTGTAAGGAGCTAGGGACGTAATGGTGACTGTCACTCCCCACAGCAGTCTAAATTGAGGTCAGGGCATCGTTTTCCACAGAGACCTGCTCATATAATCTGATGATGAACTAAGTGTCGACATTAGCTGTGGAGTGTGCACTTTGCTTGGGTGTACATAGGGGGCCAAAGGACAGTAGATCTACTGATGCCTTCAACTTGGCCAATGAGGGCGATTCACTGCCTGAAAAGGTCAAGGTGATGGTACATCAATGCAATGTGAAACCATATGCCACTCCTCCTCCCCATGCAGTACTACAAGTGCTTTAAATTTGAGCATGTCTTCGCGTTGCAACGCTTGCTCCATCTGTAGATTCTCGACGAGTGTTGCATGTGAACACTCCATGTGCACCTTCTCCCATCTGTGTCAACTGTGGAAAGCAAGATTTTTTCTGATCACCAGATTGTACTGTTTTCCAGAGAGAAAAGAACATATAAGAATACAAGATACTGGACAAACTCGGATACCAAGAGACCAAAATGAAGTATGAGTGGTTGCACCCAGCACATCAAACAATATCTTAGTCTATGTCTATGATATCACCCCCTTAGCCAGCGGTACTCCCGCCCATTGTATCTCCTACAGTGGGCCCTCATGGCTGCTCAACCATGCCCGCCCCGGTGATGTTTGGGATCTCTCCTCTTGCTGCTTCGCCCACACCTACTTTGGGATCAGTGGCTTCACACTTTCCAGGTATATTGGTCCCAACCGCCCAGCTGGAGACAAATCACCTTTCTCTCGCCATAAAAGGGTTCCTCGAGGCACTTTCTTCCAAGGTTTTCACTGGTCTGCAACCAGACACCAGCCAGCGGCTGAAGGAGCCACAGGCTGCTGGTCGCAGTGTTTTGTGATCATCATCTTTATGTGAAACTGATTCAGAAAAGATCATTAAATCCTCTCTAAGTAGACGAAAGACAAGAAAGAAGTCCACCAAGTAGGAGAACATTCCAGTACACACCCCCCCCCCCCCCCCGATCCCAGTGGCAGCAAATGACCCTAAGGTATAACCTGCCCCTTGGTCACTTCATTCCCTCGCTGTACATTAACTGCGTTATTCTCAAGTGTCATTGTAGCGGTTTTTTCCACAACCTGACTGAGCTACGACATCTTTGAAGCACTTCACGTGCCTTCTGTATTGCCCTTCAGGAGACTTGGTTTCCAGCAACACAGGCCCCAGCCCTTCGCGAATTCTGGGGATATTATAAGAATCGTGCTGCCTATGACAGGGTGTCAGGTAGAGACACACTATACAGGGTGATTCACGAAGATATGCAAATATTTTAATATGTTACTCTACAAATAAAACTAATGGGAAAAAAGCTCACATAAACATAGGACCGCAAATGTTTAGTTACAGAGTTATGACTAATAAAAGATTTTGCCTGAAATTTAGCACCTTTGCTAATATGAATGCATCGCAAAACTCTATGAAGTTAAAGTAAAGCACGATTTCCATTTATTTTGTTGTTGTTGATCTGAAGAATGTAATAAAACATGTCCCAGACGTGTATCTGCAGTAGTTTTCCGGAACATCCAGAAAAGCATAGATTATTATACAACTAAATTTGTTTACTTTCCATTAAGACTGTAGAATTGTTCATGCCATTGTTGGCAACCGTTAGTGAGTTGTTTCAATTATTTCCTAACTTTGAAACGATTTAGTTTGCTGTATTGTTCAATGAAAGAACACAACAGCAGTGTACGTCAGTGAAACCATATAGTAACTGTTGTAGTTTATAGATTATTTATGAAATTGGGATGGTGCTGTGGTATTGATAAAAGCAGAGTATCTGACACATTCATACAGTTTCCGTTGACCATCATTTTTCCAAAATTAAATTCTCTACATTTTCTGTTGAAAACTTTGTGCAATTGTCTGGAATTTAAAAAACAAATTGGGCCAATTAGTTAATAAAGTGAAAACTTTACGAAGTTACTTCCTTGCTTTCCTGGATATTTCGAAAACTACGGCAGATACGTATATTAGCGAAGTTGCACCGAGCGAGGTGGCGCAGAGGTTAGACACTGGACTCTCATTCGGGAGGACGACGGTTCAATTCCGCGTCCGGCCATCCTGATTTAGGTTTTCCGTGATTTCCCTAAATCGCTCCAGGCAAATGCCGGGATGGTTCCTTTCAAAGGGCACAGCCGACTTCCTTCCCCGTCCTTCCCGTATCCGATGAGACCGACGACCTCGCTGTCTGGTCTCCTTCCCCAAACAACCCAACCAACCAACCAACCTAGCGAAGTTGCGAAATTTCAGGCAAAATCAGTTATTAACCATAACTCTGTAACTAAACATTTGCGGATCTATGTTTACAGGAACTTTTATCTTTAGTTTTACGTGTAGAATAACATATTAAAATATTTGCATATCTTCGTGAATCACCCTGTATAGCGAACTCGTGTTCCTTCGTACACCTTTGGAGGCTGATGCTGCTCAGAAAGGCCACTTCAGGATATTACTCTCTGCAATATTTACCTCCCTCTCTATGAAGTGAAGTGTCTCCAAACATACTGTTTGCATCGGTTTCTCTGTTCCGCCCAACTTGCTCTGTCTTGGGTGATTTCAATGTTCATAACCCTTTGTGGGACGGAACTGTGGTCACAACAGTTTACTGGTACATCTTGACCTTTGCTTCTTGAATACTGATATACACACATACACTTCAGTGTGATGCATGGAACCTTCTCGTCTATTGACCTTTCCAATTGCAGCCCTTGCCTTCTCCCACCCATCCACTGGAGGTCCACGATGACCTCTGTCGTTGTGACCACTTCCGATCTCCCTGTCCGTATCTGTGTCACTCCCTGGACGCCTGCCCCAACGGGCTCTCAACAGTGATGATTGGGATGCTTTCGCCTATCCATTGACGAACATTTTGCTCTGTGCTCCAGCCTCAGCTTCTGAGGATTATCAACCTAACCCTTTCTGTCCTAAAACAGTGGTTGGTGCAAAAGCAATTATCTTTTTTACTATACACCATCTGGAGCCGTATACTATTCCATTCAGTGAGTGGGTATTCGTCAGTACCCTAACCCACTGCCCTGGTATGGCCCCAGGGCACGACCGCACCCAAAACAAAATGATGCACCTACCAGTGGATTGTCAGCGGCATATCCTTGCCATGTTTAAACACTTACCGAGTGAGAGCAAGTTCCCATCGCAGTGGATAGAAAGCATCTTTGTTCCAGTAGTGAAACTGGGTAAGCACCCTCTGGAAATTGACAGTTATCGCCCTGTTAGTCTCTGTAAGTTGCTTGAACACATGGATAGCCGACAGCTGTGTTGGCTCCTTGAGTCTGGGGGTCTTCTGGCTCCTCGCAGCGTGGTCTTCGCCTAGGCCTTCCCACTACTGATAATCTGGTATACCTGAAGTCTGCCATCTGAACAGCGTTTGCCTGATGTGAACACCTTACAGCTGCCTTCTTCGACCTGCAAAAGGCTTTATGATACCACATCCTTGCTATTTTACACGAGTAGGGTCTCTGGGGTCCGCTAACGATTTTCATCTAGAATTTCCTGTCGCACTGTCCGTTACAGATTCCAGTTGAGACTTCCCATTGCAATCCCTTGTGCAAGAGAATGGGGTCCCGAAGGGCTCTGTAGAGAGTAATCCCTCTCTTTCTATTAGCCATCAATAATTTAGCAACAACTGTTTGCTCCTCAGTACCAATTTCCTTGTATGCTGACGACTTTTGCCTCTGCTACTGCTCCTCTGGTGTGGATGTCACTGAACGTAGACTACAATGCGCCATACAAAAGGTTCAGGCGTGGCCCTCACCCATGGCTTTCGATTTTTGCCGCCAAGACTCGCGTCACACACATCTGTCGCCGTCGTGCCATTCACCCACAACCAGCACTTTACCTCGATGAACAACTACTCAGTGTGGTGGAGACACACAGCTTTTTAGGACTGGTCTTCAGTTCTCGGTTGACGTGGATTCCCCATCTTCTCCAGCTTAAGCGGATGTCCTGGCTGCCCCTTAATACACTGAGTAACACCATCTAGGGTTCAGATTGTACTACCCTTCTGAAACTTTACAAAGTCTTGATACAATCCCACCTCAGTTATGGGAGGCTGGCATACAGTTCGACACTGCCCTCAGCATTGCGGATACTGGATCTGATGCACCATTGCTAGGTTCGACTTGTAACAGGAGCCTTGCGAACTAGCCCTGTGAATTGCTTTCTCGTGGCCTCTTTGGCCCTGATCAGGGATTACGATTGCAGTCGGCATCCAGTCTATCCCCTCAGCACTGCAGTTATTTCCTCTTCCACCTCTCCTCTGGACACACTCCCACACACCTCCATGGTGCACACCTCAGCCACAGTTTCGTTATCACAAGGTCCAAAAGACGCTGTTCATCCCCAGGTCCTCCACTGCCAATTGTTCTCAGTCCTTCTGCCAATTGTTCACTATCCTTGGTGTATCCCAGGGTTCAAAAGTAGTCTATACTCATGTAGGACCTACTGAACCGTTCTCCTTGCCAGATGGTTGTAGTTTTTTCACTGCACAGTTGGTAGCCATCTCTTGTGTTCTTGAGCATATACATTTCTGCACTGGTGGGTCCGTTCTCAAGCAGCGACTCCTTGAAGAGTTTAGAAGCTCTCGACCAGTGCTATCCTCGCCATCCCTTGGTCATTGCTATCCAGGATATCCTGTATTAAACAGTGTGAGCGCTCAGCCCCAGGCCCCATTGGGATCCCTAGGGATGAACTTGCTGATAGCCTGGTCAAACTGGTTACCAGTAAACCAACTCTTAATCGGTATTCCAGAAACAGAGCTCCACTCAGTATTACACTGGGAAGTTGTAGGTGCCTGGAATACAGAATGGCTCACTCTGACTCCACCAAACTAACTACAGGTGATGAAGGAGACTACAGATCTGTGGAGGTCCTCATGCATGCCACTCAGAAGGGCTCCACCATCTTTTTCCAGCGCCACACCGACCATAAACATGGCACACTCATGATCATCTCCTCCACATGGAGGATCCAACCCACTGTCGTTGTGGCTCATGTTTAATGGTGGTCCATATTTTGCTGGACTGTCCCAACCTAGCCACCCTTTGGCGGACTCTTAATCTCCCTGACTTGCTACCCCTGGTGTTAGCCGACAATGCCCCAGCAACTGATTTAAGTTTTATTCATGAAGCAGGCTTTAACCTTATCGGCCCATTGAGGGACTGGCAGAAAACACTGTTGGATCCTCTACAGCTATCTGGGCTTGGTGTTCCAGCTCGGTCTTAATCCTGCCTGTTCTTTTACTCTTCTCCCCCCCCCCCCCCCCTCCAAATGGTCAAATTGTCTTTTAGCCCTGTTCATCGTCTGCCTTCTATGCTTCTCTTGCACTGTACGTGTTGCTAGTCTTTCCAAGGCAATGTCGGAGTAGAGTACCTCTGGTAAGTGGCGGGGGCTGGAGATGAATGCCCTTCATTGCACTCTGCTTTCAGTAGCTTCCGGCCCCCCTAGATGTCTCCCTTTCTTCTTTTTGTCCCATACCACAGCTTTGCTGAGATTGGTAGATCGTGGGATTTTCTTCCTCTGAGTTTTGCATAGCAGGCTATCTCTGATCTACAGTCATATAGACATGTCTGTTAAGAGGACAAAGGGACTGACGACCTAGTAGTTTGGTCCCTTTAACCAGCCATACAACCAACCAATCCGTACAGCTCATATCACTCCCCATGCAATTTACGTATTTTTGGAGCCCTGAGGAAAGACGTTCTTCGCGGCTGCCGATTTGCTTCGGACGAAGACGCGCACGCCTGAGTACAATCGTGATTCCATAGGTAACCGCAAACATTTTTCCGTGAAGGCATATGTGACCGTCTTGTCTCACAGTGGGATAAATATATTACCGGTTTTCACGGTTACTTTTGAAATAATAAACAGTTTACATATTTCTTTATCTGTCTCGTTTTCATATGACCCCCCATATATTTATATAATATTTTACACTTGCACTGTTTACATTACCGTCAAGTCTTTCTTTACTCGTACGTAGTTCTTGCGCTTGAGCAGAACACGCTCCGTATCACGGATGTAACTAGGATCCACATTTTTCAGGGCAACATGGATCTTCAGAGTTATATTTTTTTTGCCTGTGACTAGGATACAGGCAGCTGCCAGGACTACAGGCTTCTCATTGTTCGCAAGCGACGTATTCCGGCCGTCAGGTCGCATTCACACTGGCGCCGTTTACAGATGTGGACTGTTCTCAGAACTGCTGTGGAAAGTCTCCAGTTGAGCTCTGCCTGTAATGCTAGACAGCTGATAGCACATGGCAACGCTCCGCCCAATCAGTCTCTTAGGAATGTCACAGACACATGTCATTTGAATACCAAATTCGTTTTGCGTAAATACAATGCAGGAGGCTCACTAACCTATTGTCTCCTTTTCATCCCTTCTGCTTCACTAGTTTCATCCTTAAGCTGGTGCTCGATAACACCAATAATGGAAGACTTCCCATTTATTTCAGCAATGTGTTGCCGCTCGACCAGTCCTACCAGACAAAGAATAATATTTCACATCTTGCGAAGGAGTAACTGGAATGGAGCTGTCGGTCGTGATTTAGTTTCCCTCAAATACTGCTACCCATGTGCAGCATTATTTTATAACTACTTGTTTGCGTCTACAGAAACGTACTTGAGTTTAACATATCTATGACAGCTGTGATTACTTGGTCCAAGACTAGAAATGAGTTAAAGGTATAATTAAACCTTCACAACCACCCATTATCTGGACTGTTATTCGTTCAAACTTTTTTATCAAGTTTTCACTACAGACAAAATACTAGTGGCATCTACAGTTTTCTGAGCACTGCAAAAGCTGTTGGGATCGACTGAAAAGATTCAACGCACGAAAATGGAAATAGCGCAGCTGATTAATAGCAGTTTGCCGTGAGAAAGGTAACGTCGAGAGCTTACCTAATTTCAGAGTAGCATAGGAAAATTGTTTAATTTCGTCCTAACGCGAGTGGGACGAGAAAATAAAAGGGAGTGCGCTCGTTCGTGCTTTAGTAGTGTTACCAAATGACATTTTTTTCGAACATCTGTATGTAATTTTATTTCGTAACTGCGTTTTGTAAACTGGAAGTTAAAGATATAAAAGGTAGAAATAAAGATCCTCGATTTAAACTCAATTGTTTAGGCTAGTTTCCGTGATTTATTTATGAAACTGGTGCAATGCCTTTTTTTGTTTGCGGCTTTTAATCAGGCCGAAAGTCTCTCATTGTCATGTCATCGGCAGTACTTTAAACGGTTTCATAAAAAAAAACTTGTAACAAGTAAGTTTTTCACTTTGGCAACGTGAGTGATTCCAGTCAAGTCGGATGGCTAGGGCCAAGGCCGCATCAAACAAGAATTTCGTTTGCAAAGCTGGTCTTCAAGTAACATCTTCAGTTTTTAGCATAGTTGAATCAGAAAATACTCAGCAGTGCCCATTCGATATCGTTTTAAACATGTAATTTGAGGTTTCCTCGTATAACTGGGAATAATGGTTGAGTTTGCCGACGCTAGAATGATAGTTTTAACGCTGTCGGACTTTGAACTAATTCTAATTCTGCTTCTCGTGTGTGCCTTATGCAATAATGCAGACATGCTTTGCTGACACTCAGATTTGTGATCCTTTCTTACAGCAGGTCTATGGCGTATATCATCTTTCCAACAGGATGAATCGTCGCCTGCTTATGTACACAGAAGACTGGCTCCTGTACACAAAAGAAATATCTGTTAGTGAATAGTGAACTATGCGTCATTAAAAAAAAAAAGGTATACCCATTTTCTTCCCCAAGATGAAAAATATTCTCCCACTGCTCTGCAAAGTCGGGGGAAGTGAGATGTTGATGTTGTTTGGCCTTTCGGAATGATTTTAAAAATGTGCAGCGTTTTGAATAGCATCGCAAGGATCGGCGTTTGCAGTGCCTTTCGATATCTTGAACTCTGCTGCTTGTGAGTGACCCTGTGGAATGTTTACCGCTCTGTAAGTACTGCCTAGCACGAGACGTGTATTAATTCGTTACTAAAGGAAGCTAACCACATGTTTAACTTCAGTGAGTGTGCTTTGAACGGAAGCGGAAGAACGCACGACTAAGTAGTATCAGCAGCACTGGAAAACAATTCAGTTATTAAAGTATAAACACAGGATTGATCTACTTCGAAAATAGACCGCCGATACCACGAATCAGTTTTTCTAACGATAAATGTTTGTCTCTGTTGTTAGTTTATGGACGACCGGAAAAAATTATTATTCATCATTATGATTCTCTTTTGACTGGAGTTACATTTCGATGGAACGAAACCAAGCAGAACTTCCACTGCGGAAGAACAGCAGGGAAAATAAGGGTTTTACGTCACGTTGAAAGCGAGAGCATAAGATACGGAACACACGCTTGTAATGGACAAAGGTGAGACAAAATTCGACCGTAGCCTTTTCAAAGGAGCAGCAGTGGCGCGCATCAGTAGATTTTTGAGAGTCTCTGATGACTTTTGTCTTACCAGGTTACAAGTGGTTTGCGCCTGCTCATCTCACTGATTTCGTCAAATTTATGCTACAGCCAGGGCTTGGTCAGAATTGCAATAACAGAAGTGGGAGAGTTAGAGATAACCAAGCCTTTAGAAAATATAGAATGTATGGCGCGGGCGGCGAGGAATGAGCCATCTGTGTTATCGTATGAGGGTAAACTCAAAAGTAAGGTCTCCTATTTTTTATAAGTACATAGATCTGTTTATTTCTACAATGGTTTACATCAGTTTACAGCGGAAACAAGCCAAGCTGATTGCGATCCCCAAGAGGTTCAAGGATCCTACAGTCCCCACCAACAACAGGCCCATCAGCCTCCTAAACACTATGGCGAAGGTCCTTGAATCTGTGATCCCAGCTTGAACATTTAGCTATTTTTCGACATAATCACCATTTCTGTCGATGCATTTTTGTAGACGCTGTGGCAGTTTTTGTATGTCCATGTCATACCAATTCGTCGCCATGCTGTTCAGAAAGTTATGAACCCACCTCGTCGTCGGAGCTGAATCGCTGGGACCACAATTAGCGCTGACAGATACTGTGAGACTGAAAAAACTCAAACGGCCAATTCAGAACGGGAGAAGAGGAATGTTGAGCAAGGGTGTACATATTCTCCATGACAACGCTCGCCCACACATCGCTCGGCAAACCGTTGCTCCCCTGCAACAGTTTCAGTGGAACATAATCAGTGACTATCGCCTGTTCCCTAGGTTAAAAGAACATTTGGCCGGATAGCGATTCAGCTCTGACGACGAGGTGAAAGAAGAGGTTCATAACTTTCTGAACAGCATGGCGGCGAACTGGTATGACATGGACATATAAAAACTGTCACAGCGTCTACAAAAATGCATCGACAGAAATGGTGGTTATGTCGAAAAATGGCTAAATGTTCAAGCTGTAAACTGATGTAAACCATTGTAGAAATAAACAGGTCTATCTACTTATTAAGAAATAGGAGACCTTATTTTTGGGATTACCCTCGTAGTTTGCACACTGTGGAAAGAGTACAACACTGTATTCCTAAGGCCGTGGGTTCTAGTCCTAATGCAGAAGTTTTTCCGTTTTTATGTCATCATTTTATGCGTTACTTAAACTGCAAGTAAACTGATGTAGTACTCAATATATCTTAGTTACTGACATTGTCGTAAAAGGTTTGAAAAGTAATTGCAAAGGAAAATTTGGAATTGCACATAAATTTGCAGGGAAAGGACTGTAAGCCTTCATATATATAAGATTAGATACTTTCATTGTTGTAGAGTTGATGAAGCGATAATCCACGTAAAAACGGGGAAGCTGTAATTTCCTAGGCATTTTGCACACATTACAAACGCCGCATTACACAGTTATTTTAAAATAAACCACACGTAACGCATCTTTTCGCCAAATATTGACGAGGATAGCCGGTGATGTATAATGGAATGTATTTTGTTACAGCCTTCTCAGGAGGTGATTTGTTTTTTATCTCGGCGGTATAGTAGCTAAGGCTTTTGAAGCTTTTTGACCAAATTGTTTGCCTGACGATAAAAGTAGACAGGGCTGAGTTGCACTTTTGCAGTAGAGAAAATCGTGGTGTGAAACGAACTGAATCGCAGGACGATTTGCCTGGCGCAGCTGTAATCTATACTACTATACCACGTGTCTCTCTTATGGGTCGTCACGGGAATTTTCACGATGTTTTTCCGGATATTTGCAGTTTCGTTTTTGCAACGTGTGGTTCTGTTAGCCCAAACAAATCTTTCTCATCGCGTTTTTCATAAGTCGCCGAGCGTCGACGAAAAGGATCGATTTATTTCCGCTTACAAAGAAAATGATTTTTGAAGTAGAATTTTAGATGCCCATTCGATAGAGCAGTCCCAGATTGGTCTAGTGCGTTATTTACTTCATCACACTGCATTAACAGCAACAGTAAAACCCGAGAAATAACCAGTACTGCGGCAACGACTGAGCAGCACTTCATCATGTTACTCAGCGCCGGCCAGGCGGAGTCGCGTGAGATTGGCACCCGACTTTCGAGAAATATACTTATGTTTCAGCGTTCTTGATAGGTATACCAGAGTTCTAGAGTTCTCTGAACAAATCTTGAATCGTTCTACAGAATTTAGCGAAGAAAACAATAACACATTGGAAAATTTTAATC